>NC_073404.1:9191242-9223742 GCF_028641065.1 Leucoraja erinaceus | reverse complement strand
CGTGGAGCAGTAAAATGCTGCCTGACCCACTGAGTTACTCCGGCACTTTGCGTTGTAGTCTTGTGATAGTGTAGAAGGAGAGAGGGAAGAGGAAGAAGGTATAAGGAGAGGAAAAGAGGAAGGGAGCAAAGGAGATGCGGAGATAGTGCAACAGTGAAAAGTGGGAGAGAGTGAATGAAAAAAGAGAGAGGGCCAGAGAAGGAGGAAACTCCAGATGAAGTTAGACAGTAAAAAAACAAGAATAAAAGAATCTGAGAGGAGAAATATTGAGAGAGAGCATGAAGAGAGGATGCATGGTCTTTATAGACTCTGACAAGAAGTTTATTTTACATATAAAAATAACATGCCAAAAGCAGCAGAGCTGAAAGAAACATCAGAACATATCCTGTACCAATGCATAAACAAATACTTTGAAAAAGCTAAACACATTTAGTTTGGAAAGAAAAGTTCATTTTTTAAGCCAAATAAAGCATCTGTTCAAATCAAAGTAGATCTCTAACCTAAACTAATTTAAATTCCTATTAAAATTATGCAGCTAGATTAGCAATCGCATACAGAGATACAGATGCACTCAACACACTCACACACACTCACTTGCGCACATGCACTCGCCCATACAGAGATACACATGCAAACACACACACACACACACACACGCGCACATGCACACGCCCACACACACGCACACGCACGCACACACATGCACGTACACACACACACACACACACACACACACACACACACACACACACACACACACACACACACACACACACACACACACACACACACACACACACAATATGAAGCAGCTCCTGCCTCAGTACATAGCATTCATCAGGCAAAGACCATCTTCAGTTAGAGAGGACACAAAGTGGCGTTTAGGAAGACTTTCGATAGGCACATGGATATGCATGGAATGGAGGAGTATGGATCACATTCAAGCGGATGAGATTAATTTATTTTGGCATCCTGTTTGGCATTGTGGGCTGAAGGGCCTGTGCCGTGTTCTGTGAAACTGCTGGACCTTATAAATAGGCAGGATCAAATGATCAACAAATGATCAACATCAAGCTAATCTGCGTTGCTTGTAAATTCAACTGACGTTAAAATAGTCAAACATGCTCTAATTATGCAGTGTTATGCATGATAATCATAAGCAAGACATGCTGGCTTTATCCCACACTCTCCCCCAACAATCCCCCCCCCCCCACCCCTCCCCCAACCTAAAGTCTTCCCAGGAGAATAAAGTTCATCAGAGATTCTGTGGGCATAACCCGTTATAGCGAATGTCTACACTCAGGAAGACTGACTGGAATTCCGTGGAGTTAGTAGTGCAGCATCGATGTATACAGGTATTCCTTCAGTATATAAACTCCTTCTGCGTCTCTTCACCACTCCATGTACCTATCCTATCCCTTCTACTTAGGTATCTGGCTTCCCTATAAAAACATGGATGCGATTCACCACAGTCAGGAGCAGGGAATTCCATACCCTCGCCACACTCTGGGGGAATCCTCCTCTCTTCGTTCTTCATGGATTAATTGATCATTGAGTGCTTGCTGCATGCTCCCCAATGTTAGGTCTTTGCTGCATGCTTTAACCTGGATTATCAGGGTCCTGCTCTCCCATTCCCTCTCACACAATGAGCCACTTCTACTCTGGATGCCCGTTTTTAGAAAGCAATGAGAAAGGATGGTCATATGGTCAGTACGGTGGTGCAGCGGTAGAGTTGCTGCCTTATGGCGGCAGAGACCCGGGTTCTATCGTGACATCAGCTGCGTGTCTGCACGAAGTTTGTACGTTCTCCCCGGGACCGGCGTGGGTTTTCTCTGGGTGCTCAAGTTCTTCCCGCACTCCAAAGACGTACAGGTTTGTTGGCTAATTGGCTTGGTATACATGTAAATTGTCCCTAGTGTGTGTAGGATAGTGTTAGTGTGCGGGGATCGCTGCTCGGCGAGGACATGGTGGGCCGAAGGGCCTGTTTTTGCGCTCATTCCCTAAAACTAAACTAGAGGAGACATGGAAAACTGCAAAGGCAGCACAAGGGGCCAAGGATGGAGGGGTCGCCGTAAGTGTAGTGGGCACGAGGGCTGAAACTACTCAGCGAAGATGGGATAACGGTGAGCCCGAGGCCAGAGTGCCACATTCTCACGTACTTTCAGATCTACAGGTAACGGGGGATTGTTTGCCCAACCCTCAGCTTCTTTGCAGCGGGCGGCATGGTGACGCAGCGGTAGAGCTACTGCTTGACAGCGCCAGAAACCCAGGTTCGATCCCGACTATGGGTGGTGTCTTTACGGAGTTTGTACGTTCTCCCAGTGACCGCGTGGGTTTTCTCTGGTTTCCTCCCACACTCCATAGACGGACAGGCTTGCAGGTTAATTGGTTTCTGGAAATTGTAAATTGTCCCTAGTGTGTAGGATAGCGCTAGTGTATGGGGTGATCGCTGGTTGGCACGGACTCGGTGGGCCGAAGAGCCTGTTTCCACCCTGTATCTCTAAAGCATTCACCCAAGTCACACTGTATCTTCCTGCCCTGGGGTTGCAGGATAGCCATGATCTGAATGATGAAGTCCTGATGGGCTAATCGGCCCCTGTCTGTTCCTTGTATTGATTCCAGTTACCTCTCGAATCCCTCTGAACCTGCCCATTATACACATCCTTCCCCAGTCTACACTGCAGCCCTGAAAATTAAGATTCAGAGAAGCAGCTTCCACATTTACACTTGACCTTTTTATCAGACTTGTGTCCCATTAATTACTGATAAGACTGCTTAATAATATTAGGATCACACCACATAGAAAAAGCCCATTTAACCTCTTGTGCCTTTGCAGTTCTCTGAAAAAGCTTTCCATTTATTCACTTTTCTTCCCATTCCTTTATACTCTTGGATATTCCTCTCTTTCATTCAATTCCCTTTTGCAGATTTCTACTGAATGAGCTTCTATCATTTTTTCAGGTGGTGCATTCCATATCGTAACAACATGAAAGACATGTTCTCTGATGTTTCCCTTTGGCTGTGTTGTCCTGATGGGACCATATTTGCACTCACTCACATAGATCAAGGGTGTTGAATTGTTATATGCACCAGGAATGAAACAATGAAGTTCTTACACAATAAACACAGGCACATCAATCTTACATACACATACATACAGGCTCTTCAACCAAGGCACGTTTGCTTACACACACACACTGAGTCACGCATGTATATTATATAGTGACACATACACAACACAAGCAAACTTTAGCAAAGGAAAGCTTAAATACAGATACATCTTGGTTTAGTTTAGTTTAATGATACAGCGTGGACATAGGCCCTTCGGCACACCGAGTCCGCACCGACCAATGATCACCCGTACACTAGTTCTATCCTACACACTAGAGACAATTTACAGAAGTCAATTAACCTACAAACTTGCACGTCCTTGGATTGTAGGAGGAAGCCGGAGCACCTGGAGAAAACACACGCGGTCACAGGGAGAACCTACACATTCCATACAGACAGCACCCGTAATCAGCATCAAACCCAGGTCTCTGGCTCTGTAAGGCAGCAACTCTACTGCTGCACCACTGTGCCGCCATTACACAGTCACCCTTACACACACGTGAGCAAATTTACACACACACACACAATTACATGTAGACAGGGTTACGCACACCCTCTGAGTTACACCTATATATGTACACACACACACACACACACAAACACAAGCAAGCTTACACACAACGGCAAGTTGCACACATGTACAGTCACAACACACACCCTTATACATACAACACACATACATGGAAGTTTATATACACATACACACACACATGTACACACACTCACAGAGACAGGCTCACACACACACATCTGCATGTTTAAATCCACCCAATCCCACTCACGTCCAACAACAATACACCTGCAAAACACAGCTTTACGGGTACTTGCAATTTTGCTTCTTCCTAACCATGCACATTGGAGCAGACAGCTGGCTAACAAAAGCTTTCAACGTATTCCGCTGCCCACTGCAAACTTCATTATATTTCATTAATTGAAGAAAATGGACAATGCAGAAAAAAGGTTAAACATTAGCATTTCACACACGAGAAGGAAATGGAACAAGGAGCAGATGAAATTGATTTCTGGTTGTGGAGGAGAGTCTTAACCCCTGGCTGGCTACAGAGGAAATGTCCCTTATAAAACCAGATAAGAGCCACGTACTGTGAGTAACTGCAATCACAGTTTAGGCGGCACAGTGGCGCAGCGGTAGAGTTGCTGCCTTATGCCCCTGTCCCACTTAGGAAACCTGAACGGAAACCTCTGGAGACTTTGCGCCCCTCCCAAGGTTTCCGTGCGGTTCCCGGAGGTTTTTGTCAGTCTCCCTAATGGTCAAAAGTGGGTTCCGCTTCTTCTATGTTCCGGTGACTATTTCAAAAAATTCAAAACCGGCTACGACTAAAAATAGGTTGCCGTTTTAAAAATCGGTAATTTTTTAGTCGAAGCCAGTTGCAATGTTAGTTGAAGGTGGTTGCCGGAGGTTGCAGGTACCTTCCACTACCTGCAACCTCCGGCAACCACCTTCAAGATTCAAGATTCAAGATTCAATTTAATTGTCATTTGGACCCCTTGAGGTCCAAACGAAATGCCGTTTCTACAGCCATACATTACAAACCAATAGACCCAAGACACAGCATAATTTACATAAACATCCATCACATCGTTGTGATGGAAGGCAAAAAAAACTTATCTCTCCACTGCACTCTCCCCCCCCCGATGTCAGAGTCAAAGTCAAAGCCCCCGGCTGGCGATGGCGATTGTCCCGCTGCCATTAAAGCCACGCCGGGTGATGCAAGGTCGCACACCGGGTCTTGGTGTTGGAGCCCCCGGCGTGCGCTCGCAGAGTCCCGCGGCCATTCCAAGCCGCGCGGGGCGGTGATGTCAGGCCCCGCTCCAGGAGCTCTTCGACCCCGCAACTCGGGCGGGAGAAGTCGCCGTTGCGAGAGCACCTGAAAAGCGGTCTCCCTCCAGGGACCCGCGGGCTCCCGGTGCCGCCGTCCGCCAGACCCGCAGTTGCAGCCTCCGAATCTCCGGAGGTCGGGCCGCAGCAGCAGCAGCGCTCCACCACCGCTCCACCCGCTCTGGACTCGGCCAGCTCCGCGACGGTGAGGTGAGTCGTCGGCACCAGAGTCCCCGGTCTTCTCCTGTTGGAGGCCGCTCCTCGTTGCAGCCCCAACGACAACGGAGACCCGACAAGAAAAGGTCGGGTCTCCCGTGCAGGGAGAGATTTAAAAGTTACCCCCTCCCCACCCCACCCCCCCCCCCCCCCCCCACACACACCCCAACAAAAAATAACAAAAACTACATAGAAACATAGCATCGCAACCGGCTTCGACTAAAAAATTACCAATTTTTAAAACGGCAACCTATTTTTAGTCGCGCCACTGTGCTGCGCTGTGTTCCTTCCTCCTTCCCCTAAGTTATTCCTCAACTCCATGGTCGCTGCCCAGAACAGTTCATCAAGATCCGAAGTACTTTCCTGTGAACAATATGGCAACTGTGAGCTCTGCATACACCCCCGGCCAAAACCACATGGGTCTAATTTATAAGACCATAGGACGTAAGACGTCGGAGCAGAACTGGGCCATTCGGCCCATCAAGTCTGCTCCACCATTCGATCATGGCTGATATATTTGTTCCTCTAAGCAAATTTCCTGCCTTCTTATTGTAACCTTTGACGCCCTTGATTATCAGAAACCTATCAATCTCCGCTTTAAATTTATCCAACCTCCATGCATGAACCTGTGTGCAAAACAGCATTGGGCTGCGGTAAATATATATATTTCCTCAATTTTTACATGGGAACAATTGGGTATTACTATATGCAACATATTTAGCATAAAACAGATACAGTATCATGGACTTGCACATTTTTATAAGCACATTTTCTGTAGCTACGATTCTATATATTTTGCACCCAGTTTATGTTCTGTAATGCCTGTTGTCTGGTTTTATTGCCCTTATGTATTGCATCGTTTGCATGGACAGCACAGAAAGCAATAGTTTTTCCCTGTATCTCGATACATATGACAATATTAAACCAAAACCAATATAAATATTTACTGTACTCGCTAAATTCGTAATCAATTTTGCATTCTAACTGAGCAGATTGCCCTTCACACCAATGTTAAGATTTTCAAGAATCTCGCCCCTCATGAACCGAATATAAAATCTAATATTGTGCGTTATGAAAGTTGCATTAGGATGGAGTAAACACTGTGGGAGTTGTGTGTGCACTGTGTGTTGGTCACTTTAGGCTTCAGGGTATATGGTGTCAGTAGAACATGGTAAAAGAGAACATGACCATGCAAAGGAAATTCCCCTTGTGTATACATAACAACTGTTACTTTTCAGAAACTAAGTGGACTGACAACTGCTGGGGTTTGCCTGCATGTTGTATGCAGATGTGTTGGACATGGTATAAGCGCTGCTGAGAGGTGTGCACGTGTGGCACATGTTGAGTTAAATACAGAGTGACTGCTATAGGTGTGGTGCAGGTGTGGTGTGTGGGTGAGAGTCATAGAGTCATGCAGCACAGTAACAGGCCCTGTGGCTCAACTTGTCCATGCTGATCTACATGCCCCTACTAAGCTAGTCCCACCTGCCCACCTTTGGCCCATATCCCTCTAAACTTTCCTATCCATATGTACCTGTCCAAATGCCTTTTAAATTCTGTATCAGTATCTGCCTCAACTACCTCCTCTGCTACCCACCTACTCTGAGTAAAATGGTTGTCCCTCAGGTTCCCATTAAATCGTTCTCCTCTCACTGTAAACCCTATGTCCTCTGGTTCATATTTCCCCTACTGGGGGTAAAACGCTCTGTGCATTCACCCTATCAATTCCCTTTGTGATTTTATACACCTCTTGAAGATTATCACAGTCTCTTGCACTCCCAGCCCAGTCAGAAAGTCCCAGCGTCATCTTTCCTTATAGCTCAGGCCTACGAGTCCTGGAAATATCTTCATAAATCTTCTGGCTTAACGACATCCTCCCCATAGCAAGGTGACCAAAAGTGAACACAAAACTCCAAATGCAGCCTCACCACCGTCCTGTACAACTGACACATAACGTCCCAATGTCTACACTCAATACCCAGACTGACGATGGCCAATGTATCAAAAGCTTTCTTTAGTGCTCTATCCACATTCAGGGGCACTATGTACCTGTATGCCTAGATTCCTCTGCTCTACAACATTTCCCAAACCGTGAGGGTCCAAAAATGCCACACCTCGTACTTATCTGCATCCTACACTTCACTGTAGGTTGCTCTGCGAATGGAGGAACTCCTGTTTAAGAAAGAACTGCAGATGCTGGAAAATCGAAGGTAGACAAAAGTGCTGGAGAAAATCAGCGGGTGCAGCAGCATCTATGGAGCTGCTGATATCCATAGATGCTGCTGCACCCGCTGAGTTTCTCCAGCACTTTTGTCTACCACTGCTGTAGAGTGTGGCACATTACATTTGGCTCAGAGTTAAAGGCTAACTTGTCCCATATGAACCACACTGGTTAGTCACGAATATCAATTCACCCTTAGCGGAGCCTATCCCACTTTGTTTCATGACTTTCTTGTCCTCGATCTTTTCCAAGACAATCATTTGCTATTTTCTTGTTGCCTTCTGTGGCCTTTCCATTTATTCCATCCATCTCTTTCTGTTCATTGTTTTTCTTGTGCTCTATAAATGTTTAGCACTGAATATTGGCTCATAAAAAAGTAATAAGTATTTCCCTTGGTTTACGAGCCAAGCTCCTTTAATAGGCTGGAAATTACAGGTACTGTACTAACAGTGTGGCAATAAAGCTTTCCTTCCCTGGGTTCATTGCTGAAATCCACAATGCTGTTATTTTCTCCATTTCTGTAACCAATAAAACAACAAAAAATTATTCTGTCCACAAGCCACAAGATTAAATCAGTAATCTCACCCTGAGGGGCAAATAAAAAATCCAATACATGGGCAATAAGGATGGTGTTCAGTTGAGATAGTTGGCTGAGGCAGAGAGCAGGGAGTTTGCCTTTGCATGGCCATAGCTCTCTTTTAGGGTTTGCAATAAAAATTGAGAAGCTCCTCGCAGGAAAGGCAGCAGGGCAGTTAGTTCTCACACCGCCTTTTAAGTGGATCAACGCTGATCACATTCTGCATGGAAACAACTTGATTAATTACCTCAAGAGTGAGTGTTTCATCGATAATGTCTATATGTCTTTAATTGGAAAGAAGCAGAGCAGGTTTTAAAATCAGCAATTCTCTTCTGGCACGGCTGCTCATTGCTGCTCCTCAACACTTTGTGTTATTTGGTGTTTAATTCTGCTCCATGATACCCCTGGGAAATGTCACTAAAACTACTCTCGCAATCCAAGATTTTCTAACAGCCTTAGCCATGAGTTTCCAAGCTCATGAATGAACAGCGAGCGGCAGGTTAGGGTTGTGGGATATAATACTGCATGCATCTTAATACATGCCTCCAAAAGCATTGCATGAAATGAGTGCAAAGCAGTTGAATTTAGCCCAGCCTTGGCAATCGAGATCCAACTCCGAAAAACTTGTTAAAGGAACCCAAGCAATTGCAGTTATAGTTGCAACTATTTGAGTCATGGAGTGTCACACAGCACGGAAACAGGGCCCTTCAGCCCATCCCATTTATTCCTATCAAGATGCTCATCTAAAAACAGTGCTGGAGGAACACAGCAGGTCAAGCAGCACCCGTGCAGGGAACAAACAGACGGCGTTTCAGGTCTTTGTAGTTTACAGTGCCTTTAATGGATAAACAGCCCTTGGATTTTTTGTCGTCCTTTTTATTCTATTTGGATTGAGGATGTTGCTTTCGTTTTTATTACTGTTCAGCAGCTATTTTCAGTTATATTTTTAAAAATCCACCGATAGTTGGACTATCCTCTGGTCTTCAAAGTGCATGATTGGACATAAGATTGGATAGGAAAGATTTATAGGCCTCGGCCAAAAGCTGTCAGATGGAACTAGTCCAGTGGCCAACTTGTTTGGCATGGACAAGGTGGGCCAAGGGGCCTGTCACTGTGTTGTATAAAACCCTATGATAGCTCTAAACTAAAACTTGTAAACTAAACTGAAGCCAGTGATAGCAATAATAATGCACTAGCAAATAGTTGTAGGTGGTTGGTTTGAAATAAAGCACATGATTCAAAGTCTAAACTTGACAACTTCCTGCTTGCACTGTATATTGATTTTAGGTAAAACACTACCACTTCCGGCTGTAATTTTTGGCCATCTTACTCAGTCCCCCTCCGCTCATCAGGTGCACAGGATTCTTCCCATCAATGAAAAATAAAAGTGTTATTAGTGTTTAAAAAATGTTGAGAATCTCTCTCCTGTCAATCACACCATGAAGGCCACGCCCCTTCCGGTGGGAGGGGGCAAGGATTATAAAACCCGGAAGTGTGGCTCAGCCTCTGCAAGGTGGGGTGGGATAGGTCACGACTCTATCTGAGCTGTGAATCAACTGAACACACTGAATGTCTACTGAACTGTGAGTGTGATGTTTATGTGGTGTTTTGTGTGGTTTTATGGTGGTTTCACTCTGCTTGAAATGGTATGAAACTGCATTTGAATGTGGTGGCCTTGCACCCTGCTTGAAGTGGTCGGAAACTGCACTTGAATTTGGTTGTCTTGCACCCTGCTTGAAGTGGTCGGAAACTGCACTTGCATTCGGTGACCTTGCATCCTGCTTGAAATGGAATTTCAAGGAATAGCCGTGAGTCAACTGCCAGCCCACCAGCCGTGAGTGAGCTGCCAGCACATCAAGCTTGAGTGACTGAGCTGCCACCCCAAGAATCCATGTGGCCCACAATGTCCATACTAGCCCTCTGGAAACCAGTCTCTTCAGCCCACAAAACCCATACTAGCACTCCAGAAAGCCCCCTCCCCCAGTGGCCACCAATATTGAAAATTGGTGGAGAGGTGAAATATTGTGTTGGGGGACCAGCCCTCCCGTGTGAACATGGGACCCAATGGGTCCAACTTAGTCTTGTCTATTCTAGAATATATTCTGCACTCTGGTGTTTTTTGTACTTGTAGTACTTGTGTTTGCCTGATTGTATTCATGTATAATATTATCTGATTTGATTATCTAGCACCAAAACTAATAATCAACAAATACTAATATCCGTTTGTTATTTGTCTCATCATTTAAAGAGTCATTCTGCTAGTATCAGGAGATCTGTTAACAACAAGATTCAGTGAAACTCAGTAGTCAAATAGCATCTGTGAAGGAAAAAGTCGAAATGTCACCTATCCACGTTCTCCGGAGATGCCGCATGATCCGCTGAGTTACTCCAACACTTTGTGTCCTTTTGTGTAAACCAGCATCTGCAGTTCCTTGCTTTTACATTTCAGATAGCTGCTCGAATACTTCTCAAATCCAGGAGTGTGCTAAAAGTAACACAGGATATGTTTTCTCCGTGGCATTTAGCTACAGAGATGATCATTCACTGAGTTCCTCAATTACACCTCTTGTAGCACTCTGCTGTGAGAATGATTGGTGATTCAGACAGGGACAGGGAGGAAATGAGATGTCCAGGGGCAAAGTGCCTTTAGGCAAGTCAAGATCACACCTACTCTCACTACATTTCCTTGCCCTAGGATTTTCTTCCAAACAACCACAGCAGATCGTTGGTCAAGAAGGAACTGCAGATGTTGGAAAATAGAAGGTACACAAAAATGCTGGAGAAACTCAGCGAGTGCAGCAGCATCTATGGAGCGAAGGAAATGGGTAACGTTTCGGGCCGAAACCCTTCTTCAGACTGCCTTGTCTCACCAGCTTCTGCTCATATTAGGAGTTGAAGTCCCTCAGCATTGCAGACTTCCTGTGAGTATATGCAGCCACTGACAGCACTCATGTGTTCATAAGATTAATTGCCTGGATGTTTACATCAACTGGAAGGGTGTCCACTCCCTCAAGGTGGAGTTTTCAAGATACGCCCTGAAAGAGTCCACGCTGCCTGACGTGATATCTCCTACTGCCCAGAGGGATGGATTCTGGGGGACCAAGTCTATTCACTACCTCCCTCTCTACTAACATTAGCCGAGCTCAGTTATAAGGGGAACTGCACCAAGACCACACGTCAGCTGAAGATGAGTTCCCGTTAGCCGCTCAAGTGTGAGGGGAGGTTGCAGTGGGCACCTGGTGCCTGTTACTTCCTTGTCTGCTATTTGCTGTACCCCCCCTGACATTAGAAGACAGTGGGTGTTGCTGGAGGGAGTAGAGCAAAGAGCCCCTGAGCCTGGAGAGTAGAAGGAGCAGAGAACCAGGAGGAAGATGATGACTATTTAGAGGATGTCTTTGTCAGGATCCACAACCTCAACTTCCAATGGAGCAAAAGGGGCAGGAACTGGACTCCCTGACATAGAGTCAAAAGGAACCTGCAAATACACATCCCTAGCACAACCTCATCACCTGCTCCATGCTACCATTTTTAACGTCAGCGTAGTAAAACAATAATCAGGTGGGACAGCACAGATGACACATAATATGGTGCCGGTCCATCTACATTGATTATCAGGGACAAATTAATCCCTGATCCAATTAATTTGAACAGCTTGCCACAACCTCTTTGCATCTCCTGATGATTGCACCTCACTAAAGAACTAAGATCTCTGCTGAGAGGACCCTGTTTTTGCAGGGTGTACAATTGAACATCAGGGCTAATCCCAGTCACACTTTAGCACACTGAAAATACATGCAATCCAATTTCTTGGCAATGGAGTTTTACCAGAATGAAAATAAAAAGTGATTTTTGTTTAGTGGCCTTTAGCAGTGTATTTTCGATTTTAATCAGCTAAAATACGATGATTCTCAGGAAATCATGGAACAAGACTACATATCAGGCCACATGCAGAGATGTCTGGACAGCTGAGGGAACAATGTTGAAAATTCAAGATGTGTGGGGAAAACTGTGAACTGGAAAAGCTGAAGAGCCTGGGGTGATTCCAGAGACCGGGAGAGGCGAGGTCACGGGGGTGGGGAGGGGATATTAAAACAAGGATGGAATTATGATAAATGCAACTGAGTTCAAGATTCAAGGGAGTTTATTGTCATGTGTCCCAGATAGAACAATGAAATTATTGCTTTGCTTCAGCACAACAGAATATAGAAGGCATGAATACAGAACAGATCAGCGTGTCCCTATACCATTGTATAAATGGTATTTGGATCTGTTTAAGATTAGGATTGATACAAGGTTGGGTGTTGTAGCTAAACTTACACTTGGGAGCAACATCACAAAGTTTCATCGGTGGACAATTTTCCTTGTGAATATTCCATCTCCTTTTGAAGGATTTAAAATAACTGGGTAGAGAATCCATGGCGGTGGTCTGTGGCCAGGAGTGGGCTTAGCAACCTTTACACATGCATTTGTTGCAAAGGGTGCAGAGAACAGCCAGCATGAGTTATGAAAGAAGGAATTGCAGATGCTGGTTTATACTGAAGATAGACACAAAATGCTGGAGTAACTCAGTGGGTCAGGCAGCATCTCTGGAGTGAAAAAAATAGGTGAAGTTTCAGGATTTCCGACCCGAAACGACACCTATTATTTTTCTCCACAGATGCTGACGGTTGAGACTCCAGCACTTTGTGTCTATCTTCAGCAGAGTTGTGAGCTGTGATGAGAGAAGCAAACCTCTCAAGTGCCTCAAGTGTTAGCGCTTACTGTAGCTTTTTCTTTACACATGACAGCATTGCCATTTAATGTGGCCCCGTGGGGTGATAGTCCTTGTTTGAGGGGTGGCCCCGCCAGACTCAGCCTCTCAATGACCAGTGGTGGACGGTACCTGGACCCTGTGGTCCTCTCTGAGGGAGTGATGGCAGCTGTGAATCAGAGGAGAGCAGGTCAGATCTCGCTTACAAAGTGGATGCTGGCACTTCACAGTGAGGATGCCAGCTTTCAGGCAGACCAGTACATACCAAAGATCGTATGGTTCTGCTGAAAGAGGTGGAGGGTGGATCCCTCTGGTGTAACGGCCAACCAAGATAATAAGAACAACAGCAAGGGGTGGCACGGTGGTCAGCGGTAGAGTTGCCACCTTACAGCGTCAGAGACCCGGGTTAATCCTGACTATGGGCGCTGTCTGTACGGATTTGTACGTTCTCCCCATGACCGCGTGGGTTTTCTCTGGGTGCTCCGGTTTCCTCCCACACTCCGAAGACGTACAGGTTTGTACGTTAATTGGCTTCTGAAGAGATTGTAAATTGTCCCTAGTGTGTAGGATAGTGCTAGTGTACGGGGATCGCTGGTCGGCGCGGACTCGGTGGGCCGACGAGCCTGTTTCCGTGCTGTTTCTCTAAAACTAAACTAAACTAAAGGATGAAGGCACAAGGAAATAGAGAATGCTGGAATCTCAAACAAAACGCAAAGTACTCAAGGAACTCAGCGGGTCAGGCAGCGTCTGAGGCGGGAAAGGACAGGCGACATTTTGGGTCAGGCTGAAGAAGGGTGGTGACCCAAAATATCGCCTGTCCGTTACCTCCATGACCCGCTGAGTTACTTCAACTCTTTGTGTTTTACTCAAGAACAAAGGATGACCTGTGCATTACACATTTCTCTTTGTGAAACGGCCTATATCACATCAGTGGCATCACTTCAAAGCAACTTCATTGGCTGTAAAACACTTTGGGCCTCCGAAAGCCAGCCACAAGTCTTTCCTACTGAACTGATGTGAGCTCGCCCATTAAGATGGCTGCTTCTTATTAATGTGTTTACAATTCATCAAGCATATCTCCGGGACTCACTCGGTCTTTGTCAAATATTCGAAGCAGCAGCAATTAATAGCAGAGGGAAGACGTCCTTGCATTATGGACAGGACGTGTTGGGGGGGGGGGGGGGGGGGAGAGAGAGAGAAAGAGGGGAGAAAGAGGGAGAGAGGGAGGAGAGAGAGAGAAAGAGGGAGAGAGGGAGAGAGAGAGAGATAGACAGAGAGACAGTGAGAAAACCCCATTCGAATAATTCACCAGAAAAAGCCCTTTGTCTGCCTTGTCCTCTGTATCAAGAGAGAGTGAGTGAGAGTGAGAGGAGAGAGAGAGAGGAAGTGAGAGAAAGAGAGAGAGGGAGAGAGTGAGAGGGAGAGAGAGACGGAGAGAGATAGAGATGGAGAGAGATGGAGAGAGAGGAGAGAGAGAGAGAGAGAGAGAGAGAGAGAGAGAGAGAGAGAGAGAGAGAGAGAGAGAGAGAGAGAGAGAGAGAGAGAGAGAGAGAGAGAGAGAGAGAGAGAGAGAGAGAGAGCAAATGGGAAACTTTGAAGAGGTCACTTCAATGCAGCCTTGCTTCATAAATAATAAGGGAAAAATTAATTGCAGAATTATCAAAGCGACAACGTGGAATGAAAGCCATCTCTCTATTGAGCTCTTTTAATGAGCGATGAGCTGACTGATTTCCACCCTCCCCGCTTTCCCCCTCAATGTGAGTTTTTGAATAGAAGTATTTAGGCTGCTGCTAATTGTTTGGCTGCTTCGAGCTCCTGGGTGAGTGGCTAAATGAAGCTTGGAATAAATGGGCGTGCAGACTCACACAGACTAGTCATTAAGTCTAGTCAGGCAGAATGCAGCCAGAATTTAAAAAAAAAAGACATATCAATTCCATTAAAGATTCACAAGCTTATATCCGAGCTAATGAATGGGTTTTAAAATGTATCCCTTGGGGAGGGAGGGAAAATCGCATTTCATAACAGAAATCAGAGATTAGAAAAATGATTATTTCCATTTCATAAACAGCTATTGTGCCGCGACTGTATTGTGCAGTTTCTCATATTATACGTACAAAATGTGTAGAATTGCAATACATCTTGGATGTGGAGCATAATTTAGAACTTACATTCCCTGTAGGGTTTGTGATAAAGGTTATCCGATTTTTCAAATTATACATCCTGTTGGTGACAGATGCAATGACTTTTCCCAAAGGGTCTTATAAAGAAATGATATTGTGTAGAAGGATGCCATTCAGCCCACTGTGCCGATGCTGGCCCTTTGAAAGAGCTTGCTCATTCATTCCGATCTCAAACCTTTCTCCTTGGTCGGTTGTTGGATGAATATGATAATGATGAGCCAGAGTAGGAGAGGGCGATTGATTGTTGCATTGGATGGTGCCAGAACAACAAGCTTGTTCCCAACATCAGTAAAACCAAGCAACTGATTGTTGATTGTAGAAGAGGGAGGCTGAGTATTCACAACCTCGCTCCATTGACGGGTCGATGGTAGAGAGAGTCAACAACTTCACGTTCCTGGGTGAACCTATCTCTGAAGACGTGTCCTGGACCCAGCACATTGATGCGACCAAAAAAAAGGCCATCAATGCCTCTACTTCGATTGAGGAGGTTTGGTATGTCGATGAATAGTCTGCAGAACTGCTAAAAAACCTCACCTTTACGGTTGTATCATAGCTTGGTTTGATAACTCGAATGCCCAGGAACAAAGGAGATTATAAAAAGAGGTGGACACTGCCCAGTACTCATGGATGCTGATCACCCCACCATTGAAGGGATCTACAGGAGTCACTGCCTGAAAAATGACAGCCAGTATCATCAAGGACTCACACCACCCTGGCCATGCTCTCATTTTACTCCTGCCATCGGGCTCTGCATTCGCTGTAAGACAGCAACTCTACCGCTGCAACCACTGTGACCGCCCTTTAATCTTTTAGTTATTGAACTTTTTTTTAATGTTTCTTTATCATATTACCTGTTGGGTTTACAAACGGTTGTGGTGCTGGATGCAAGAATGTTGTTCTGTTTCTGTACAAATGACAATCAAACACTCTTGTCGATACTACGATGGAGTGGTGTGCCAATGGCAATGAGACGGACATTGAGTTGCTGCGTTCTCCCGTTAGCAATGTGTTATGACAGTGAAAGACTGATAATCCGTTCCTGATTATTCAGATATCCCATTTGTTTGGCGTTTACTTCACCTGCTTCTACCTTTCTGCATCTCCATTAAACTGACCAGGGTCCCGTTCCTGCAGTCCTTTTAAACTCAATGGGACACCATTTACCAAAATCCTTTTAAACTCTCCATGGCCCTGTTTCCACATCGCCTTTAAACCCACCTATTTACTGTACTGCTGTATAACATCTACACAGAAGTGAATTAAAGGGGCTGTCCCACTTTGCGGACCTAATTGGAGAATTTAGAAGAGTTTGCCCTTGCTGTCTCCTCGCGGCTGCTGGTCTTCATTTCCGATTTACGGACAGTTTGGGTTATGAACAGAGTCATACCGATTTGGGCTGGAGAGTCATACAGTAGAAAAACAGGCCCATCTCGTCCATGCCGACCAATATACATCTATGCTCGTCTCATTAGTCACACTCTAGTTCTCTGGAACGCAATCCTGTTATAACCTGGGGACTGCCTGCACATGGAATGATCCCGTCTGCTGCCCGTGTATATCCTGACCACCAAACTTGCATACGCACATGCACACACACACACACACACGCACATGCATTAGCACGCATACACAGATACACACAGGCATGAGCATGTACATACGCACACACAGATCCATGTTCGCGCATGCACACTCACACTCGTGCACATATGCATGCACGGACACATGCATGCACGCACACATACACACTCACACACCAGAGCAGGCGTGCGGTGCTGAATAGCCGTTTCCTATTTCTGCTGTGCTTTAATTTGTTTTCAGTGACTGACGGGCTGATGACAAGAGGTCACACGTTCACAGTAAATAGTAAAAGAACTGGAGGCTCCAAAAGGAAGGATATTTTCTCAGAACAAATGGTTTAGATGGAGCAGGATTTGAAAGGGAATTGGACGAGTGCATGCAGGAAGTGAAAGCTGCAATGGCACCAACTGGACTGCTCTTCAATAGATCCAGACACACTCATTGGGTCAACTGGTTCTGTGCTGTACTATTTCCTGAAGTTTTTAACCGCACCAAGAAGAAGTTGCATGGTAAAGGGCCTGTCCCACTGTACGAGGTATTTCAAGAGTTCTCCCGAGTTTCCCCTGATTCGAACTCGGAGAATTACGGTAACAGCCGCTCGTAGGTACTCGGGGCTCTCGTGGACATTTTTCAACATGTTGAAAAAAGTTCACGAGCTTACCGCGTTTCCCGAGAACCTGCCGTTAGCGTTACAAGCCGCTAAGAGACATCCCGAGCTCCGATGTACCCGCTACGTACATTCTACATGCTTACCACGAGTTCGATTTTTTAAAAACTCGGGAGATCTCTTGGGTAAACCCGTATAGTGGGACAGGCCCTTAAGAGATTTGCCCGTGAACAGTCTGTGGCCAGTAGCGCTGTGTTTCCAAAAAGGTGAGGGGCCTTGCTCGGACCTGGGCTCCTGCCATCGGTTGAATTTGGAAGCGTTGCTATTAGCCAGGACCTAGTGGCGGTTTATTCAACGGTTGATTTCTGCCAGTGTAAAGGCAGGCGCCGGTAAGCCACGAGGTAGTACTGATGAGAGTGGTTCACCGACGGGCTGCATCGCGATCAGTGCCATGGACTGAAGCAGAGAGAGAGGTGCGCTTCTGTATGACGGGCTCCGCACATACCGAGATAAGTATTGTTTTTGTTCTCTCTCTTGCCAAGAAATTTGAGTTGTGACAACGGACGGGTGAGTCTTTTTCTGTTCTCCCAGTCAGTTCCTTGAATCTGTTCCCTTGCAACAAGTTGCAACTATATACCCACTGTTAATATAATTGAGTGACCACAGGTACTCCCATTTCTATGTCCTGAGCAACAAGCTCACAGGACCATGGTTAATATTTCTCCCTTCCATGGCTACAAAACACAGATGAGCTAATCATTCTTCTCATTTGCTCGTCCCTTGATCATCGTCAATACTCACCTTATGATTCCATGAAATGTCTCAGACAGTTTGACTTTGTTAAAAGGGCTAAGTTAAATCAAGCTGCTGCCTGGGCATTTTGTGGGCTTTGGCTGCGAACAAGGGAATAGCTTGGAGACAGACAGCACGTAAAGAGGCCCTTTGGCCCTACCTGTCCATGCCGACCAACATGCCTAGTCCCATTTGTCCACATTTGGGAGGTTGAGAGCTTTAGGTTCCAGCCTTAAACATTACCAAATATCAGTCGTGAACCAACCACATTGAAGATACAGCTATGAAGGCACACCAACCCCTCCACTTCCTCAAGACGCAAAGGAAATTCTGCATATCTCCAATGAGCTTTTACCAATTTGCGCCGACCTTCGATTAACCATACACAAGCACTATCCTAGCGATGATTTACGTCAGGACCCTATTTCAGACTGATTGTAGGAGGGAGGGGATGGTGGAAAGAAAGTTGGAAGAGAGGAGGGGCAGGACAGAGCATGGCGACTCAGGTGTATAGTTTAGAGTTTAGAGACACAGTGTGGACACAGGCCCTTTGGCCCATCCAGTGCGTGTTGATCAGTAAAAAACGCATACTAGCACTATCCTACACACTAGGGACAATTTAGAACTTACAGATGCCAATTAACCTACAAACCTGTACGTCTTTGGAATGTGGGAGGAAACCAGTGTCCGGAGAAAACCCACGTGGTCACAGGGAGAACGTACAAACTCCGTACAGGCAGTAGCCATAGTCTGTATTGAACCCGGGACTCTGGCGCTGTAAGGCAGCAACTCTACCGCTGCGCCACTGTGTCGCTCAAAGTGAGGAGGGTTATTTGATAGGCTGATGGTTGGACAAAGGCCAGATATTAAAAGACACAAGGTGTGAGACAAAAGGATTGGCGAGTTTCAAATTGTGAAGCTAGAGGAAGGAATGTAGGTGGAAGGAGAGGGGGCGAGTGTGAGTCCAGGTAGGGCCCAGGGGAGGTAAGGGGAAGAATGGGATAGGTTATATGGGGGGAGAAGGGAAAATGGGTAGAGGGGTGAGGGGTTATGTAGTTATCTGACATTGGAGAATAAATTGTTCATACCTTTGGGTTAGAAGCTACCCAAGCAGAATATAAGAATGTGCTGCTGTGGTATTGAGCGAGGGGATTTGAGTTGTGGAACATGTGGCCATTTTTGGATGAGCAAGTTCACAAGGAGGGCCAATGTGCTCGATGGATGTTGGGAAAATGAATCTTGTGGTCATAAACACACCGCTGCTCTGTTGAAGCAGGCAGCAGAACAAACATTGTATCTTTAGACCGACTGGGTCTCTTGAAAGCATGCAGATACGACAGATGCTGCAGATGGTTTAGTATCTCTCCTGGTGTTTCACCCTGAAGGCAACACCTGGTGGGCTTTCTGTATTGGCAACAGTACAAAGGTAAACCGACGGAGGAGAGATCTCCTTGGTGCTGACTGACCTTTCTCTGAGATCAATCCCACTCTAACACAGAGCGAAAATCCGAGGCCTGAGAGCAGAGCCGCTCCTTGAAAGATGAGGCACATAGCGGGGCTATTAATAAACCCCTTTGCTCCAGTTGGCCAGGTCTTGTGCAGAACAGACGGATCCCAATGTATATATTCTACATACATTTGATTGTATGGAGAATTTGGCATCTGCCTTGAAACTGGCGTGCTGGCAGCTGCCTGTCTCTGCCAAGACTCAAACTGACAGCCAGAGTGTGTGAATCAGGAATAGGATCCCAGCTATTTGGATGCACTCCAAAAATAAAACATCGGTGCCCCGCATCATCTGACGATGGGATACAAGGGTAGATCAGTCAGGAAAGTGACCCTTACCTGTGTATCCCTGCACAGTGTGTTTGTCATCTGACTGTGGCTGCTGGAAGGGGGTGGGTATGAGTCAATGGAAGACCCTTGTAGATCCAGGCCTAAGGGCGGCACGCTGGAGCAGAGGTAGAGTTGCTGCCTTACAGCACCAGAGACCCGGGTTCCATCCTGACTATGGGTGCTGTCTGTATGGAGTTTGTATGTTCTCCCCATGACCTGTGTGGGTTTTCCTGGGTGCTCCGGTTTCCTCCCACACGCCAAAGATGTACAGGTTTGCAGGCTAATTGGCTTGGTGAAAGTGTGAATTGTGTCTAGTGCATGTGGGATAGTGTTAGTGTGCGGGGATCGCTGCTCGGCATGGACTCGGTGGCCCGAAGTGCAACTGTTTCCGCACTGTATCTCTAAACTAAAACGAAACAAATTCAAGACATGTGGTCAGGACAGAAGATTCACAAGCGACGGTGAATGCTGAAATCTTGAACAAAAAATAAATAAGGTGCTGGAGGAACTCAGAGGGTTGGGGAGTATCTGGAGAGGGAGATGGACAGATGATGTTTTTGGATTGGAACCCTTCTTCAGACTGATGGAGACCATGGGAGATAGCTGGCAGAAGGAGTGAAGGGGTGGTGCATGTGATAGGTGGATCCTGGTGAGGAGGGCGGGTTGGCAGGTGAGGTCGGTGGTGGAGAGAAGGATGTAACGAGAAACCAAAGCTGGAGGCGATCAGCGGAGAAGACAAATGGGTCTGATGGTGGAATCTGGTAAGAAAGTAAAGTGTGGAATGAAAGGTAGAACCAGTTGGAGGAATGGTTGATGGATGGGAATGTGGGAGGGGAAGAAAAATAGGAAACCTGGGAGTGCGGTAGGGATACAGTACGTGGTTGGAGGATGGGAAATATACTGGGCAGTGGAGGAGGAGCTGAAAGTTAGGTGTGTGGGGGGATGGTAGCAGGGTAAGTGGGTGGATGAGAATGGGTGGTGGGGTTAATTGAAATTGAAATATTAAATTACATTAAATTACATTGGAGAATTTGTTTAAATTCATGTGAATTCAAGTTCAGCAGAGTGGCGCAGCTGGTCAACCTGCTGCCTCACAGCGGCAGAGACCCGATTCGATCCTGACCTCATCTGCTGTCTGTGTGGAGTTTGCAAGTTCTCCCTCAAGTCTCCTCCCACATCCCAAAGACGTGCGGGTTTGTAGGTTAATTGCCCCTAGTGTGTAGAGAGGGGATGAGGAAGTGGGATAACATTGAACTAGTGTGAACGAGTGATCAATGGTTGATATGGACTTTGTGGGCCTGTTTCCATGTTGCATCTCTAAACTGAAGTAAAACTAAAACTACAATGTAACGTTCATGCCATTGGGTTGCAGGCTACCCAAAGGAAGATGTGGTGCTGTGACCTCACTCTGGCAGCGGAGGAGGCCAAGGGCACGTTGCTGTGGGATTGGGAAGGGGAACTGAAGCAGCCTGCAACCCGGAACTGATGGACAGAGCATCTGAGACCTTTAGAGATGAAGGAACATACAAATCTGTCTTGATGTGCTTTAAATGCAGCCTGAACACTTCGACACGCTGAAGCAATTATAGATTCTGGTCAGGAACATATTGAATTGCTATTGAGGAAATCGCCTTCTTTCTAATTTTTAATCACTTCTCTGTGAAACGTGAACAATTCTTCTTTACAATTTCTAACTTGCCATTTAATGTTAAGGGAAGAGCGTTTGAAATCTGCTCTGCATCGATGATTGTCGCTGCCTCCAGAAATATGTTGCACAGGTGAGCTGTCAGCATCGATCCTCAGGTCTCGGGGTGGTGGCTGAGGTGGCTGTGTTGTTCTCTGTACCAGGTCAAAGCTCTGTGGCCGACATGCTGGATGACCATGTGACCATTCCTCAGATTGTCGGAACAGCAGGCCAATCAGCCCTTCAAGCCTGTACAACACTCAATTAGACCATGGCTGATGATCAGTATCCGCGTACGTTCTCCCTTTCATCTCTTCCTCCAGCGAGAAGCGACCAAACCCAGGTGTCATTTATTACTGAGCTTCCATCTGCTGCTTGTTATGGGGGAGAGTTCCTCAGTTTCACTCCCCTTTGTGTGTAGAAGAGTTTCAGACCTTCATTCTTGAATGGCTGACTTTGATGGTCCAGTTCCCTTGGCTTAAGATTCTCTCAGTAACAGGAAATGTTTCTGACTTTTTGATTATTAATTAATAGATTCATAGAGTCTTACAGTGTGGAAACAGGCCCTTCGGCCCAACTTGCCCACATTGGTCAACATGCCGCATCTACACTAGTCACACCTGCCTGCGTTTGGCCTATATCCCTCCAAACCTGTCCTATCCATGTACACGTCTCAATGTTTCTTAAAACCATGGACTGTTTGCCCTCCTCCCATCAGGGAGGCGGTACAGGAGCCTCAGGTCTCGTACCAGTAGGATGAGGAACAGCTTCTACAATAATACCATCACATTGCTGAACTCGGAGTCCCGCCGATAGACCTCTCCAGTCTCTCCGTCCACATTGTTCGATTATTGTTTGATTATTCTGTATTTTTATTTTTATTTCTATATTGCACTATACTACGGACTGACGCTAAACTGCATTTCGTTGTACCCATACTCGTATTTGTGCAATGACATTAAAGTTGAATTGAATTGGAAAAAAAAAAAAAAAAAAAAAAAAAAAAGTTATGATAGTACCTGCTTCAACTACCTCTTCCAGCAGTTTGTTCCATCCACCCACCACCCTTTGTGTGAAAAGGTTATCCCTCTGGTTCCTATTAAATCTTTCTCTCTCGCCTTAAATCAATGTCCTGTTTTTCTCCCAAAATTTTCTTTCAAAATCCTGAAAAATCCTCCAAGCAAATCATCCCCTCAACCTTCCATATGTAACGTCTGGTAAACAACCTCTCACAACTGAACATTGACACTCTGTTGTCAAACTCAACCACACCTTCTCCGTTCTGGTAACTTTGGAAAGAACTGAAGATGGCAGCTGGTTAAGCCGATGTCCTAATCCCACCAGGGTGTAACACATTAACTTGTCGTACCTCCATGATCTTCGGGGAGCCTTGCCGTCCAAGAGTTCCAAGGATCAGTCCCCACGTCTTTGCCTTCGCTGCCGTCGCAATGGCTTCCTTTCTGATTGCCTGCATCTGCTCGTGATCGTAGTACTCGCGGGAGAACACTTTGCTGTAGGGGTCGTACCTGCAAGGTCACAGTGTGTGAGAGGGGTCACAGGGACACTCAGTATCAATCATATACAGTATTACGTATTACACTACTAGACGACCATAATTACAAATTATTTTTTAAAAAGGCAGCACAGTGGGGCAGCAGTAGAGTTGCTGCCTTACAGCGCCAGAGACCCGGGTTCAATCCCAACTACGGGTGCTGTCTGTACGGAGTTTGTACGTTCTCCCTGTGACCGTGTGGGTTTTCCCCGAGATTTTTGGTTTCCTCCCACATTCCAAAGACCTACAGGTTTGTGGGTTAATTGGCTCGGTATGAATGTAAATGGTCCCCAGTGTGTGTGGGATAGTGTTAATGTGCGGGGTTCGCAGGTCAGCGCGGACTTGGCGGGCCGAAAGGCCGTTTCCATGCTGTATCTCTAAACTAAACTAAAAAAAAGTAGACAAACAGAAACGCTATGCATATCAGCGGCATCTTTCACAACACAGAGGAATCCCAAAACATTTCTTGTTTTACCTGGGGGAAATAAGTCTATCGTAAGTATGCCTTGTACATATGCACACACCCATACATAGGCACTAAACACAGATACACCATGCAGTGTGCACAGTTCACCATGCAGAGAACCAATATACACTCCACACAGTCTTTCCTCTCCCTCTCTCCCTCTCTCCCTCTCTCCCTCTCTCCCTCTCTCCCCCTCTCCCTGACACACACACAAAAAGGAAGCAGAGAAATGCCTCAACATTAATTCCCAGCAGATTACTTTCAGTTGTCAGTGATGTTAAGTGCAGATAATATCCAGTGGCAATTCACTTGCTATTATCTCAGGCAGCTACTTGCATAGATTAGAGGGAATTTTATTTTTAACGTTACAAATCCAGAAGGAAATTAACAACCCGGCTCCTCCCCCCCCCAGCTGAGCTTGGAGTCAATTCCCAACTAACTCTTGACCTGCGAACATCCCCATGGGAAAGTTAAAGCGCAGGGATATCATTACACAGGGGAATGTGTGTGAATGTTGCAAAAGAGGTGCATTAACTCCCCACACCCAGTCAATGTGCTGAAAAAATTCCACCCTCCGCCAAATCAACACCTGCATCAACACTAGTGCGGCACGGTGGCGCAGCGGTAGAGTTGCTGCCTTACGGCGCCAGAGACCCGGGTTCGATCTCGGCTATAGGTGCATTCTTTACGGAGTTTGTACGTTCTCCCTGTGACCGCGTGGGTTTTCTCTGAGATCTTCGGTTTCCTCCCACACTCCAAAGACGTACAGGTTTGTAGGTTAATTGGCTTGGTGCATGTATAAAATGTCCCTAGTGTGTGTAGGAGAGTTTTAGTGTGAGCATATTGCTGGTCGGTGCAGACTCGGTGGGCTGAAGGGCCTGTTTCCGTGCTGTATGTCTAAACTAAACTAAAACTAAAATCTGAGATCGCAACGTTTAAGAAACATTTAGACAGCTACATGGATAGTACGGGTTTAGAGGGATATGGGCCAAAAGGCAGGTGGGACTAGTGTAGACGGGAGATATTGACCGCTATGGGCAGGTTGGGCCAAAGGGCCTGTTTACACGCTGTATGAATCGATGACCCTATCCACACTCCCAGAGAAGAAACCACTGAGATTGTAGCACCAGGTTTAACGCTGAAGCTACCAAATGCACATCTGACTCCGTCTCCCTCCCTCCCTCCCTCAGTTTTGTGGGGAAGATGAGCTTGCGACCATCATGGATCTATTCAAATTGAAAGAGTGAGCTGACATTCACCCACTGAAGCAGTGTGAGTCCAGGCAACAACACTTCAATATGAACTGCACCTGCTAATACAACTTGTTTAGTTTAGTTTAGTGTATTTTTGTCAGGTGTACTGGGGTCCAGTGAAAAGATTTTTATTGCGTGCTATCCAATCAGCAAAAAGACTACATGATTCCAATCAGGCTGTCCAGTGTACAGCTACAGGTTAAATGATGTAATGTTTTGTGCAAGATAAAAGATCTAGATTAAAGATAGTTTAAAGGTCTTCAATGAGCAAGATGGGAGGTCAGGACTGCTCTCTAGTTGGTATGTGGTTTATTGTTGCCTGCAATGAGATACAGTGTGTGCTACCCAGGTAAATTATACCATACATCTATCTGTACAATCAAACCATTCATTCTCCCCATAACCGCATGGGTTTTCTCCGGGTGCTTCAGTTTCCTCCCACGCTCCAAAGATATACAGGTTTGTAGGCCAATTGTCTTCTGTAAATTGTGCCTTGTGTGTAGGATAGTGCTAGAGTACAGTTGATTGTTGGTCGGTGCGGCTTGGTGGGCCAAGGGCCTGTTTCCACGTGGTATCTCTAAAGTCTAAAGTACATCCTTAGCATGCGAGAGGTCTGTTCAAGTGTCCGATTGTAGCAGGAAAGAAGCTGCTATTGAATCTGGTGGTAAGTGCTCTCTTTTGTCCATTCAGCCTGATGGGAGAGGGATAATGAGGGACTGGCCGGCTCCTTGGTCCTTGATAAATGGTCCTTGACTATATTTTTTCCTTTCCTGAGGCAGCATGGTGTAGTTGCTTGGGGGAGATGGGAGGCTGTTTTGTGTGTTCCACAACTACATCCATAACTCTGCAATTACTTGCATTCTTGGGCAGCAAAATTGCCACACCAAGTTGTGATGCATCCTGATAGGAAGTTTTCTACCATGCATCTGTCATAAGGTCTGACACTGAGCTAGATGATGAGATATCAGGAGAGGTGAGATAATTTCTTAAAGGAAGAGGGGGGGGGGGGGGGGGGGGACAGGTTTAGGAAAGGAATCTCACATCTTAATATCTTGGGGTGTTCTACCAATAGTGGAGGAACTTGAACACGAAGACTTAAAAGGGCCATTTGTTTAGGGATATTTTTTGAGTAATTCCTTTCAGGAATAGGAATAAACAGGAACAAATAAAGTACGGATGATCTGTCGAGTTTCTAATGAGAAAGGGCTTTAACTGAGATCAAGAGATTAGACGTGCACAAATTTACTTTGTGTTTATGTCAAGCACCAGTTAGGGAAATGGATTATATTTGGAATAATAGGAGAAGATACCAATTTAAATAAAGACCAAAATGTTTTTTTTAATTATGGGTTAATAATTGTTAATAATTGGAAAGAAATTGATACTTAAATTTTGGAAAAATACAACCATACCAACTGTTAAAATGTGGATTAGGAATATGATGGACATAGCACGCCTTGAAGAAATGAGACTCCGACTAATAGATAAATATGACCAATTCTTAAGGAGTTGGTCTCCTTTCATCGACTTTTTGGAATCATGTGATGCAGCGGTACCGTAAAGATTGCTGATTTCAGTTCATGACGCGGATAGATCTACATCTCCGAATACAGATTTGAAAAATTCTCTTTTAAGGGGCCTCTTCTTCTATTTCTACTTTCCACTTTTTCTTTTTTTTTCTTTTTTATATACACACTTCACGTTTTTCTATTCTCTACCATCTATTTTTCCACTTTTTCTTCTTTCTATTGTTTTCTTTTTCTTGTCTTGCTTACTTCCTTCTCATAACATAAAACTAGAGGTTGTACATAGAATGGATTACGGTATGACATAGTTGGCACCTAAAATTAGGTTCCACTGTATTGTTTTGTACTGTATTAACTTCTAATAAAATAAACAAAAAAAAAAAAAAACAAAAAAAAAAACCAGTTGGGGAAAAGTATCATGAAGCACCGTGCTCTGTATTTTGAATTATTGCACAGAGACTAGTTTTGCTGATTCCTATAAACCAACGTTAGACAGTGTCTGGTGGGGTTGTCAAGATGGGCGGCAAGGTGGCGCAGCGGTAGAGTTGCTGCCCTATAGTGTCAGACACCCGGGTTCCATCCCGATCTCGGGTGCTGTCTATGTGGAGTTTGCACATTCTCCCTTTCACCGTGGGGGTTTCCATCGGGCGCTGCTGTTTCCTCCCACATTCCAAAGATGTGCAGGTTTTATAGGTTAATTGGTTTCTATTAATGTCTCCCTGGTGTGTAGGATAGAACTGGTGTATGAGTAATCGTGGCTGGTGGGGACTCTTCTAAATATATTGATAAATCCCTTAGGATTCTCCTTTGCCTTATCTGTCAAGGATATCTCTTGTCCTCTTTTTGCCCTCTTGATTTTCATCCTAAGTGGACTCCCACATTCCTTGCACTCCTATAGAAGCTTTAGCAAAGTGAAAAATCAATGCTGCTTTTAAAAATATTATGCTAAGTGGCGGAAGCAGTACAACGTTTACACTTGTCAAGACTGCCCTACCTCATTAAACAGGAAGTACCACTTCAGTAATAGGCTCTATGCATTAAAACCAGTGGGGCATTCAGAGCGAGGCATATCCCTCCAGAGGATATATATCCTGTCTTTCTATTCCATGCTTGCAATTTTGATTGCTCTAAAAGCAATTAATGGACTGTCAATAGTACACAGTCCCTTGTCCAATCGCAGTCTCCCTCTCTCTTCACAGAGCACGGTGCTTAAGGGCTTGTCCCACTTGGTCGTCATTTACACGTCATTTCCGCGACCTGGTAGCGTGTGGGTAGCACGGGACGGACGCATGGAGCAGCGTAGAGGAGTGTGAAGCTGCGTGCGGTATCGCGCGCCACCGGCCTGTCACGTAAATGACGGCCAAGTGGGACAGGGTGACGTTTCGGGTCGAGACCCTTCTTCAGGCTGAAACATCATCCATTCCTTCTCTCCAGAGATGCTGCCGGTCCCGCTGAGTTACTCCTGCATTTTGTGCCTATCTATAATTTAAACCAGTATCTGCAGTTCCTTCCCACAGATTAATTTGGTCAGCAGCTTGCTACTTTTCATTCACCTCTTTTTTTGAATAGGGGCATTGCATCTGCAGTTTTCCCAATTGCTAGCACCACTCAAGAAACTGGAACATTTTAGAAAATCACCATAAATATCATAAACTGGGTATTCAGGTGATGTCACGCACTCCAGACGGCTGTGCGGACACATGATGACGTGGCCCTTTACTATTTTCTCATATGTTCTCCACTTCCTGCTCTTTCCTTGTTTATTTCTCACTGTCTACCTCATTCTTCAATCTGCATTTAGAGCCCTAGTCATAGTCACACAGCATGGAACAAGACCCTTCAGCCCGACTTGCCCATGCCAAGCAACAGGCCCCATCTACACTAGTTCTACTTGCCTGCGTGTGGCCCTTAACCCTCTAAACATATCCTATCCTTGTACTTGCCCTAATGTCTCTTAAATATTATAATAGTACCTTTTGTTTTCAGTCTCTCCTCCCACACATTCTCTCTCCTCTGCCAACTTTTCTCCTGTTACAACATAGAGCGTGGAACAGAACAGCACAGGAACAACCCCCTGGTCTGCATTAAGAACTTTATCCTAACCTTGTGTAACCAGCAGGAATAGTCTCTCCTTTGAGAACCTACCAAGCGGGATGAGGTGCTCCTGCAGAGTGAGTTTCGGGAGTAAGGAAGATGGCATTACCTTTAGGGTCATAATCTGAAGATTACTCCCAATGACATGTGCTAGTGAGGGGAGTGATAAGGGGACAGGATAGATAAACATATGATTAAAGTGTTGGATTGCTTCTGGGATAGGTGGGATCTATACAACATGGATGGGCTGCAGCTAAACTGGGCAATATCCTTGTAGGGAGGTTTGCTCAACTACTCGAGAAGGTTTAATTTAATTTGACAAGGTTGGGAAACTGCTATCAAATCCAAGTGACAGCCAAGATAACACACCAACACCTCTACCCGCTCAGGAGACTAAGGAAATTTGACTCTACCCTCTCAGATGCATCATAGAAAGACGTGGGGAAGGCAAAGCTTGGTTTTGAGCTCTCTGAAGACCGCAAATTCTAGAGTTCTGAATGTAGCTCATCCATCACACAGACCAAGCAAAATGCTGGAGAAAGCTCAGTGAAGCAGCCCTATGGAGCCATTGAACTCCCCACCATTCCACTCCATCTTGGAAAAGCAACCAACATCACCTTGGCCACGCTTTCATTTCGCTCCGACCATCAGGCAGAAGATACAGGAGTCTGAAAACCGACCACCAAGTTCAAGAATAGCTTCATCCCAACAACATACACAACACTAAGTTAGACACAAAAAGCTGGAGTAACTCAGCGGGACAGGCAGCATCTCTGGAGAGAAAGAATGGGTGACGTTTCGGGTCGAGACTCTTCTTCAGACTCTTCTTCTCGACTCAGAACATCACTCATTCCTTCTCTCCAGGTTTGGGTGCCTGGTTCCATGCTGACTCATTAATCTAAACTAAATAGATATGTAAACTAATCAGAGAAAGGTGGAAAGGCAAGAAAGTCATGGCAGTGGAGAATTTTGAACTTTCCCAATATTGATTGGGATTGCCTTAGTGGGGGATGCATAGATGGAGTGGAATTTGAGCAGTACGTTGAAGCAAGACTTTTCAGACAATATTTAGATTGCTCTTCTAGAGACGGGCAGTACTTGACCTTAACTTGGGAAATGAAATTGTGCAGGTGGTGGAAGTGTCAGTGAACATAATTCTGTAAAGCTTCAAAGTAGTTAAGGAACGGGAGAAGTTGGTCCTTAAGTTAAGCTCTTAAATTGGGGATGGGTTCAATAGCATCTGAGATAACCTGGCAAAAATAGACAGAGCAGATGCTTTTGGGGAAAGCAACAAAAGAGAGTCTTTTAAAAGCGAGTTAGTATCACTTAGATAAAAAGTAGTTCAGGGCCAGCATGATACAATAAGGGTGAAAGGCAAAGTTGGCAAGATTAGGGAACTTTGGATGATAATATTATTGAAGGTTTGATCAGGGAAAAAATGGGCGGTTCTGCCTTACAGCGCCAGAGACTCGGGTTCGATCCTGGCTATGGGTGCTTGTCTGTATAGAGTTGTACTTTCTCCCCGTGACCTGCGTGGGTTTTCTCCGAAATATTCGGTTTCCTCCCACATTCCAATGATGTACAAATTTGTAGGTTAATCGGCATGGTGTAAATGTAAAATTCTCCCTGTTGTGTGTAGGGTAGTGTTAATGTGCGGGGATCACTGGTCAATGCGTATCGGTGGGTGAAGGGCCTGTTTCCACGCTGTATCTCTAAACTAAATTAAATGTGCGACTGGAATCTGGGGATGCTCTTGAAGAATATAGAGTATGTAGTTATGGCAAAATAAATGATGAGGGCAAAAAACGGAAAAGAGGTATCCTAGACACAAAATCACAAGACATTATATGAGTATTTCTGGAGGAAGAGGGTAGCCAGGATCCTCTTAAGAACCAGAGCGGTGGACTATGTGTACAGCCAGGTCCTGTGGTCAAGGTCGTGAATGAATACTACTTATCTATATTCACCAAGGAGATGGAGATGATAGATAGTGAGTTCAGGGAGGGGTATGTAGACATTTTGAAACAGGAAGTAGGTGTTAAATAGCATGTAGAAACAACAAACTGCAGAAGCTGGTTTATACCAAAGATAGACACAAAGTGCCGGAGTAACTCAACGGATCAGGCAGCATCTCTGGAGAAAAAGGATGGATGATGTTTTAGGTCGGGGCTTTTTCACGTTCAAGTTCAAGTGAGTTTATTGTCATGTGTCCCTGATAGGACAATGGAATTCTTTCTTTACTTCAGCACACAGACTCCTTCTTCATTCTGAAGAAGCGTCCTGACCTGAAACGTCACCCATCCTTTTCCTCCAGAGATGCTGCCAGACCCGCTGAATGACTCCATCACTTTGTGTCTATCTTTTGTGTTAAATATCACGCTACGCGTTAGGGTTGGCAAATCCTCAGGGCCGGCTGAGATATATCCCAAGTTTCTGTGGGAAGCGTCGCAGGAGATGGCCAGGGCACTGATGGAGATCTCTGCATCTTTGTTAGCCATGGGTGAGGTGTTATAAGACTGGATGATAGCTTATGTTGCTTGTCTATTTAAGAAAGGCAGAAGGAATAAGCCAGATAATTACTGACTGCTCAGCATTTGCTTGGTGGTAGGAAAACTATGAGAGAATTTTTTTTTGCACAGAGAGCGACTGATATAGAAACATAGAAAATAGGTGCAGGAGGATGCCATTCGGCACTTCAGCCACCACCGCCATTCATTGTGATCATATCTAGAACTTGCTGCCAGAAGAAGGGTTTCGACCAGAAACGTTGCCTATTTCCTTCGCTCCATAGATGCTGCCTCACCCGCTGAGTTTCTCCAGCATTTTTGTCTACCTGAAGTTTAGTTTTACTTTAATTTTGAGATGCGGCGAGGAAACGGGTCCTTCGGCCCACGGAGTCTACACCGGCCAACGATCCCTGCACATTAACACTACCCTACACACTCTAGGGACAATTTTTTACATTTACACCAAGCCAATTAACCTACAAACCTGTACGCCTCTGGAGTGTGGGAGCTCTCGGAGGAAACCCACGCAGGTCACGGGGAGAACGTACAAACTCTGTACAGACTGTGGTCATGACCCGGGTCTCTGGCACTGTAAGGCAGTAGCCCCACCTCTGCACCACCGTGCCACCCCTGGAGTCATAAACAATCACTCCAATTAAAAAACATTTTGACAGACACTTAGACAGGTGAGATAGAGAGGAATATGGAGCAAAAGCAGGCAAATGGATTACGTCGTCGCAAGGAACTGCAGATGTTGGATTACCAAAAAAGAAGGGTCCCGACCTGAAACGTCACCTATCTACGTCCTCCAGAGCCACTGGGTTACTTTAGCACTTTGTGTCTTTTTCAGGCAAATGGATTATTGTAACAAAAATGTTGGTATGGGCTGCAAGGCATGAATCTGTGCTGTACTATGCTCTGATTATATGACTCTATAACCCTCTGCAATACTGTATAAAAAGACACTAAAAACGAGCACACGTTAACCTTATTGTAATTCAATGTACCCAAAATGCAAATCTGTTATTATATGACTAGCTTCTATTCTTGGAGTCATCCAGGTGAAGCCACAGTTTACTCCGCGTGGCTCTGAGATACAGTCCACTGTTTTCTAATGGAATACTCTAAATTCGTCACCGTACTCAAACTGAAATTGAAAGTAGCTGTGAGGCAAAGATCAAGAATTCCTCTTGCAGTACTATTTAAGATCATACCGCAATGCCAATGAATTGATAGATTTCCTTTAAGAATGCATGGCCTTGTGCAGTCTCTTGAGATCCAACCACTACTTGCTTCCATTCCAGTTATGTGGTTCCAGTGTGGGATCTGGAGATTCTGCCACAGTTGGGGTAGGAGGTGTTTGATGGAGCGAGTGGTTGGGATGTTGTGAGCTCCATCTGCGGTTTGCACTTGGCCTCCTTGTGCTCCATTTGCGGAGGCTCTCAGTGCCCAGCGCCTTCCCCGGATGCTCCCTCACCATTTTGAACCATCGCTGGGCCTGGGATTCCCAGGAATCGGTGAGAATGTTACACTTCATCAAACAGACTTTGAGAACGTCTTTGAAATGTTTTCTCTGTCCTCCTGGAGTTCTCTAACTTAGAGAGCTGGGATCAATCCTAGAATTGACAGTCTGATTATGTTTAACCGCAGCCAGTTGAGAATGTCACATCCTTCATGCTGGGGGATATTTGCCCTGCAGAGGATGCTGAC
>NC_073404.1:9023742-9186242 GCF_028641065.1 Leucoraja erinaceus | reverse complement strand
TTCAAATCATTTTATCTCTGAGTGATGCATAAAAACAAGCTTCCCTTAATGGAGACAATAGAGATACAGCATGGAAACAGACACTTTGGCCCGCCGAGTCCACACTGACCATCCATTCACAATAGTTCTATGTTATCTCACTTTTACATCCACTCCCTACCAAACTCAGGCCAATTTATATAGGCAGATTAACCGACAAAACCCGCATGTCCTCAGGATATGAGAGGAAACCGGAGCATCCGGAGAAAAGCCACACGGTCATATGGAGAATGTACAAACTCCACACAAACAGGACTCGCGGTCAGGATAAAACCTAGGTCTCTGTGAGGTAGCAGTTCTACCAGCTGCACACTGGTAGAACTGCTATTATTAAAGATGTTAATAATATTTTAAATTTTAATAATGTGGTTAATTTTTAATAGACTTTGAATATTCTTCAGTTTCCTATATGGAGACAATGCACAGAAAAAGTGTCATCCTTTGCATAGAATTGACAGCCAATGAGACCGGGGGTTGCCGCTTGGTCAGCTGTCAAATAATTTTGGAGGTGTTGGATTGTTCTTTACGGTGAGAAGACTCTGCAGTCCACGGGAACCCAGTGATCCCCAAGTTGTCTCTGCTAAGGCGGGTGGAGGCAGGGCATGGTTGAGGGGGGACTTCATTGAACAAAATTAGCAAGAATACTGATACGGTGGACAGTAAAAATATATTTCTAATAGCCGAGGTGTAGAAAAGTAGAGCGCATAGTTTCAGGTAAGGATTAAAAGGTTTAGAAAAGATCTGGGAAAGACCTCACCCAGGGGTAGTTGGGAACTGGAATGAACTGCCTGAAAGGGCGGTGATTCCAGAATCTCTCCTAACGTATTTTAAGGAGCAGTTGAATTACCTAAGCTTAGAAAACTGTGGGCAGTGTGTTGTAAGGTGTTTCACGATAGTCGGCATGGATACGGTAGGCAGAAGAGCAGATTCCTGTCCTGTGCGGTGGATAAACATACCCGGCTCGATGTACCACCAGCATCTTCAGAAGGATAGCGATGACACTGAGGCGCAGCTGAGGAGCTGCTGCCACACAGCCCCAGAGACCCTGGTTCAATCCTGACCTCGGGTCGTGTATGAGTGGATTTTGTACATTCTCGCTGTGACCGCGTGGGTTTTCTCCGGTGCTCCGGTTTCTTCCCACATCGCGGGTTTGTTGGTTAATTGGCCTCTATAAATTTCCTCTGGTGTGTCGGAAGTGGATGAGAAAGTGGGAAAACATAGAACGAGGGTGAACGGGTGATCCATGGCCAGCGTGCAGCGATGGGCCTGTTTCCATGCCGTATCTTTCGTTCAAAAAAAAGGAAGACAAACAAAAAGCCACACTATGTGGCCAGTGAGATGGAAGTGTGGAGAATATCACAGATACATAGGTGCTTAGAGCTCTGGACTGCAACAGCAATAACCATTGTGAAATGCATTATGTTGACAAGGAACGTAATTTAATTACAGTTTATCACGAATATAATTAGGGGGTAAACCAGAGCTACTGTACATGTGCAGCAAAGCAGAGGGGGCGGGCCATTTTAATTATCGCTGAGGAATAAATAACAACCAATTGCACAGACATTAATGTGAGTCGGGAAATAAATCATCTGTGTGAAGGGATTGATCGGGGCAATTTGGTTCAGTGGATTTAAAGCAACACCTTCCTCCTGCTCCCAACATACAGGCACCCCTCCTGCCATATCCTTCCCCCTGTCGCTGAGTTACAGCAATCATGTGCGGCCCCTTTGGCTACACCTGCTGATGTAGAACAGTGGCAGGTATCACGTACTGGGATCTGGAGCAAAAAGAGGGACTCTGAGGGTCAGGTAGCATCGGTGGAAGCAGAGGGATGGCCAAGCCACTTCAGCACATGTCATGGAGTTGTCCAGAGTGAGGCCACACTGGAGCAGCGGCTCATGTTCCACTTGGGTAGCTTGGAACGCAACGGTGTGATCAACACAAAGGTGTGTAGGGGGGAGAGATAGATCAGCTATGATTGAATGGCGGAGTAGACTTGATGGGCCGAATGGCCTAATTCTGCTCCTATCACTTATGACCTTATGAACACTGAATTCTCCAATTTCAAGCAACAAATCCTCTTCCCTCGTTTAGTTTAGAGATGCAGCGTGGAAAAAGCCCTTTGGCCCAGCGAGTCCACGCCAACCATCCAATGCCCGCACTCTAGTTCTATCCTACACACTAATGACAATTTACTTTGGGATGTGGGAGGAAACCAAAGCACCCGGAGAAACTTCACGTGGTCACTGGGAGAACGTGCAAACTTCACACAGACTACATCTGTGAGGCAGCAGCTCCACCTGCTGCGCCTCTGTGCCTTCTCTATCCTTCTGAAGATGCTGGTTTCACATCGATCCACTGTATCGGACCGGAATATGCTCTTCAGCCGACCGTATCCATGCCGACCATCGAGACGCCCCTTACAATACTCTGTCCAAGTGTCCCTATTTTGTCCACAATTGTCCCTAGCTTGTGTGTAGGATAGTGTTAATGCACGGGGATTGCTGGTCGGTGCAGACTCGGTGGGCTATTTGAGCTATTTCCGCACTGTATCTCTGAACTAAACTAAAAAAACTAAACATGCCCCTTTTCTCCTCTCAGGTGGGCAGGAAGCATCCCACAGTCACCACTTTGACAAAAAAGCTTACTGATGAACAACCTCACAACCAATATCATCAAAACTGACCCAGGTGGTGTAGTCATGATTGTAGTGTTGTTTTCAGTAGAGTTACGGTTTGTATGGAAATTTGCTACTTTCAGATTAACTGCCCTCTTCCCTATGATACAACACTGCAACAGGTCTGTAAAGCATTTTGAGTTATGCCAAGGTCACGATAGGAAAATACTTTGAAGATAGAGCCAAAATGCTGAAGTAACGCAGCGGGACAAGCAGTATCTCTGGAGAGAAGGACTAGGTGACGCTTCGAGTCGAGACCATTCTTCAGACGGATCATTGTTACCGGAGAATTATCTTTTCTACATTTTCCTTGATCTTTGTCCCTGTTGATCTCTCATTTACACATATTACCCTTCCATATCTCTATGTCTCCCTCTCCCCTGACTCTCAGTCTGAAGGTGTAAACCAGCATCTGCAGTATAATGTGGATAAATGTGAGGTTATCCATTTTGGTGGCAAAAACAGGAAAGCAGACTATTATCTAAATGGTGGCCGATTGGGAAAGGGGGAGATGCAGCGAGACCTGGGTGTCATGGTACACCAGTCATTGAAGGTAGGCATGCAGGTGCAGCAGGCAGTAAAGAAAGCGAATGGTATGTTAGCTTTCATTGCAAAACTCTCTAGAATTTAGAAGATTGAGAGGGGATCTTATAGAAACTTACAAAATTCTTAAGGGGTTGGACAGGCTAGATGCAGGAAGATTGTTCCCGATGTTAGGGAAGTCCAGGACAAGGGGTCACAGCTTAAGGATAAAGGGGAAATCCTTTAAAACCGAGATGAGAAGAACTTTTTTCACGCAGAGAGTGGTGAATCTCTGGAACTCTCTGCCACAGAGGGTAGTTGAGGCCACTTCATTGGCTATATTTAAGAGGGAGTTAGATGTGGCCCTTGTGGCTAAGGGGATCAGGGGGTATGGAGAGAAGGCAGGTACGGGATACTGAGTTGGATGATCAGCCATGATCATATTGAATGGCGGTGCAGGCTCGAAGGGCCGAATGGCCTACTCCTGCACCTAATTTCTATGTTTCTATGTTTCTATGTTATTTCCTAGGCAAATGGTTTGTTGTCTCTACTTGGGTGGCACAATCACTCGGGTTTAGCCCTGACCTTTAGACTGTCCGATTGGAGTTTACATCTTCTCCCTTCCACCACATGAGCTTCCTCCTCCGCCTGCTGCGATTTCCTCCCACATTCGAAAGAGGTGTAGGTTGCTTGGCCGATTTACCGGAGCAAACTGCCCCCAGTATGTAGGTGAGTGGTCGAATCTCGGTGGGGGGAGGTTGGGGAATCTAATGGAAACAGGTGACAAAGAAATTCAGAAGAGAAATGAGATGGCTTCATGAGCCAGCATGGATTCAGTGGCACTAAAATGTCCTCTTTTGTCGTGAGGTGACTTGAAGGACAAACTGGAGCCTGGGCGCTTGACAGAGGGCGGCACAAGCCATTCTTCATCTGGCCACTTGCATGGAGTGTAAACCAGTGCATGCACTCTATTCTCACTGATTTATCCTGTCAACATTATGGGACTAATTCCCGAATGATATTGAGTCTAAGCTGTTTGGGGCCAATGTATTTATGATTAATGGAACTTGGATTTGCTTTTCACTCCATTTCTCAAACAGGATGTTTCTAGATGACCTGCTGCACAATTTATCACGTCTGGATTCACTGGGATGGATGCCATTAAGGCTGAACCCTGTTCAAAAAGCAATGTTGAGCACTTCATCAAGAAAGGATGACACAGTCTTCCTACTGAAGTAATGTTTCTCCCAGCAGGTCCTGACTTCAAGCAGTTTCCCACTCAGACGACTGCAACTTCAGCCATTGACCTGCAGCTTCCACAACCAGGGTGCAAATTATACTGGAGCAAAATTAGTGGTGAAGGGTTTCCCAGCAGAGCAGAGATGGTTGGAGGTCAAAGAGCATTAGGGGACGATGGCGACAAAGGAACTCTGGCCGTGACTGGTGTAAAGGGACTGAGCTGAGTTTCATTTGTATCAGTGATGGGTCCGTCTTCCTCAGCTGGCAGGTCTGTGGCTCCGCACTCCAGAAGACTTTGGCTCATAAACGGGTGGACACTCCAGTGAGGCAAGGATTAAGCACTCCATTGTCGGAGGTGGCATCTTTCAGATGACTCAGTAGGCCGAGGCCTCACTTGCTCTCTCAGGTGGACGTGATACAATGAGGGTGTTCTGGCCAATATTGAATCCTCAATCAATATCACTAAGATGTGTTTGTTAGTCATCATTGCAGGTCAGTTTAAAAAAAACACCTGCACATAGCATCTGAGATCATCAAAGGGAAATTACTATAGCACAGAAACAGGCCATTTGGGCCCAACTCAACCATGCTGGTGTTAATACATTATTTCTGCAATTCTTGAATTACCCATTGGAACTAAGGAATTGAAAGTCCTCATCTCTCCACACAACCTTCAACCTTCTTTTCTCTCATAACTGGCAGACGTTAACACCCTTCTGAAGACCTTGTTGTCCAACCAGCTGAGTTACTCCAGCTTGTTGTGTCTATCTTCGGTTTAAACCAGCATCTGCAGTTCCTTCCTACACATTAAGACTTTATCAACCTCTATCTCTATCAACCCCAAACTTTGGTGTACAAGGGCAGCAAACCCTCGTGACCCACCACCCTTCTGTAACCAAAGAACAAGTAAACAGATTAATTGTTGGGCCATTATATGGCCAAAATATAAAATAATGACCGGCATAGACAGGTTAGCCAGTCAGAACCTTTTTCACAGGGTGGAAATGTTAAAGCAGGCAGAGGTCTATGATGAGGGGTGCAAAGTTTAAAGGAGATGTGCGAGGCAGGCTTTATCATAGAGAGTGGTGGATGCCTGGAATGCAATGCCGAGGGTGGTGGTGGCGGAGGCAGGTACGATAGTGGTATTTACGATATGCACATGGACCTGCAGAGAATGGAGGTGTATGGATCACGCACGGGCTGAGGAGATTAGTTTAACCAGACAACAAGTTCAGACGTTGTGGGCCGATGGGCCTGTTCCTGTGCAGTCACTATCTTAAGTTGCTTTGTTGTCTTAAATTTTAAATCCTATATCTCCTTTCACAAGTTCATAAGTGATAGGAGCAGAATTAGTCCACTCAGCCCCTCAAGTCTACTCCGCTATTCAATCATGGCTGAACTATCTCTACCACTTTGAGTCCTTGAAAAGCGCTATACAAATAAAATGTATTATTATTATTATTATTATTACCTCTGAACCCCATTCTCCTGCCTTCTCCCTATAACCCCTGACGCCCGTACTAACCACAAATCTCTGCCTTAAAAATATCCATTGAGTTGGCCTCCACAACCTTCTGTGGCAACGAATTCCACAGATTCACCACCTTCTGCAGCTGCTGTCTCTGTTAGACTTCACGACTTCCACAATTCACTGTTGTACCGAACACCACAGCCCCACCCGGCTCGGACCCGCCCCGCAAAGAGCGGGTCGCCCTGAACCGGCTCCGCACAGGGGTCGACCGGGTCAACGGCAACATGCATCGCTGGGAGCTGCGCTCATCAGCGGCCTGCATGTGTGGGGCAAATCAGCAAACGGCGAAGCGTCATTTTTGACCTTCCTCCGCCCCCCTGGTGGAGGGGTACACCTCACGGCCCTTGACAACAGCACATTGAACTGGCTACAGTGCCCGGAGGGCGTTACATAACCTCTGCTGCCTCAAACGCAAGAAGATGACCACCCTTCTTTGTAACTATCATTAATTTTGAACCAATAGGCAAAAGAAAACGGAAGAAAATACGACAAGCCTGATGATTTCTCTGATTACTTTCAGACATGATCTGGAGATTCACCTTTGAACCTGGAGATGCCAAGATCAGCCTGACCTTCTCCGTCCCAGGTTTGCTCCACCTGAAGAAGTGTCTCGACACGAAACGTCGCCCATTCCTTCTCTCCAAAGATGCTGCCTGTCCCGCTGAGTTACTCCTGCATGTTGTGTCTATCTTCAGTGTAAACCAGCATCTGCAGTTCCTTCCTACACATTGCGACACTCCCAATGTATGCGTCTTACTATACATTTCTGCCTGGGTCTCTGCCAAATGCCATGGGACTTCATTTTTACATTAAAGCTGCTCTATAAATGGCAGGTAGTTGCAGCAATTACTTTGCCTTGCAGCGCCAGCGACCAAGACGAGAGGTTGTTTATTATTAACAGATTGTTCACTGTAGATTGAACCAGGAGGTTAAAAGTGTTAACGAAAGTAAAGATTTCAATTTCCTTTCTGCATAGAATGCCCCTGATATAATGTGTTGCACTGTATTGGCGCAAATTAATTTTTACTTGAGATGACAATGTGTGCATGATTTGCATAAAATACAGAGAGACAAATGAACACAATATGCTGTCAGATACTAAACCTGAATCAGGATTGGGAGAAATTAATTTTGACAGCACAATCAGCAATTCATAATTGCTGTGGATTCTGGGCTGAGCATAAGATCGCTATATTTCTAGTCTCCCCACTCATCCCTGTTCCCCAAAGTCAAGTGACTCCATAGTGGAACAGAGATGGACTTCCTTCAGAGCTGAGTAAAGCTTCTCGAATCTCCATCACCCAGCTGAACGCTACATGGAAACAACACGACCCGAGCTCGATCCTGACCTCGGGTGCTGTCTGTGTGGAGTTTGCACCATCTTCCCAGTGACCGTGTGAGTTTCCTCCCGGTGCTCTGGTTTCCTCCCACATCCCAAAGGCGTGCAGGTTTGCACATTAATGGGCCTCTGTAAAATTGCTCCTAGTATGGAGGAAGTGGATGTAAAAGTGGGATAACATAGAAATAGTGCGAACAGGTGATCGAAGGCCAGCATGGACTCTGGACTGAAGGCACTGTTACAAAGATGAATAATTCAATCAATTCAGTCAGAAAATCTTGGCACTTATATCTGGTGTGAGATGATTGCTCTAAATGTCAGTGCCATTCAGCACAACCATACCATCAACTCCTTTCCATACACAGTGCTGTAAAACATTGTCTCCCAATTTCTTCTCCCATGGGGCAACACAGTGACACAGCAGTAGGATTACTGTCTTACAGCACCAGAGACCCGGGTTCGATCCTGACTACGGGTGCTGTCTGTACAGGGTTTGTACATTCTCCCTTTAACCGCGTGGGATTTCTCCCGGTGCTCCAGTTTCCTCCCACGCTCCAAAGACGTGCAATTTTGTAGGTTATTTGGCTTCTATAAATTGTAAATTGTCCCTACTGTGGAGGAAAGTGCTAGTGTTTGGGGTGATTGTTGGTCAGCGTGGACTCGGTGGGCTGAAGGGCCGGTTTTCACACGGAGTGTGGTGAATCTCTGGAATTCTCTGCCACAGAGGGTAGTTGAGGCCAGTTCATTGGCTATATTTAAGAGGGAGTTAGATGTGGCCCTTGTGGCTAAGGGGATTAGGGGGTATGGAGAGAAGGCAGGTACGGGATACTGAGTTGGATGATCAGCCATGATCATATTGAATGGCGGTGCAGGCTCGAAGGGCCGAATGGCCTACTCCTGCACCTAATTTCTATGTTTCTATGTTTCTACACTGTATCTCTAAAGTCTAAAGTAAAGTCTAAAGTCATGTCCGGAAGGCACAGCCAGGTCTCCCCCACATACAGGCATCACTCAGTGTTCCAACACCCACCCTTGGAGCCAGGGTCTTCCCAAGACCTCTCCCCGCTTTGCCTTAGCTCCCAACATTTTCCATGACTGAATGCAGGGAAACAACATGAATGGAGCAGCAAAAGGAGCAATGACTACACACCGTAGAAGACCAGAGGTTCCACAACTCCAAATGGCAGTATCCATCACTGCCCCATTTTAATTATTTTCATCTGTGCTGTTTTATAGGTCACTCCACTTAAAAATGCCATTATATGTATAATCCAGTTACCATGGTTTTACTTCATGAGAGAGCTGCAGCGATTGTGAGATTAATCTTGACAAGAGCAGTTCGGGTTAAAAGCAAGCTTGATGTTACAATTTGGAAAATTATACGCTTTCCGAGTTTTCGATGCATGGCCACTTCTACACGGGGCTTTGCTGATTTACCTTTGATTTACCTGGTTACCTTGCGCAATAAGAGGGCTCTATAACCATCACTGCACTGGGAAGTAGAAGCATTGGAATCTCTGTCCAAAATAACAGTTCACTGACCCTAGGCCAGGGAACTGCACAGCACATAAGTAAATGTTGCATCAGTTGAGTGAAAGAAGCTTCATTGTCTGCGGCCCCGTGTCCCAACCTCAGGACATTTCAAATCATTGTACAGTCAATGTTAATCTCTTCACTCAGAGAGAGGTGAAACTGTGGAATTCACAACCACATCATCACTGAAAATGCTGAAGAAATTATGGGATAATAGATAAGACAGTCAGAACATTTTACCCCAGGTGGAAATATCAAAGACTAGAGGGCACGGCTTTAACGTGAGAAGGGCAAAGGGCAAAGGGCAAAGGAGGATGTGCAAGTCCATTTTTTTTACAAAGGGTAGTGGGTATCTGGAACGTGCTGCCAAGGGTGGTGGTGGAGGCTGATATGATTGTGACATTTTAGAGGCTTTGAGAGAGGCACATGGATATGCAGGGAATTGAGGGATATGGATCAAATGCAGGCAGATGTGATTAGTTTAACGGCATCGTGTTGTACATGGATATTGGGGGCCGCACAATATACTTTTCCATGTGTAGGAAGGAACTGCAGATGCTGGTTTAAATCTGAAGGGTCTCGACCCGAAACGTCTCCCATCCCTTCTCTCCAGATATGCTGCCTGTCCCGCTGAGTTACTCCAGCATCTTGTGTCAACCTTGGTATGATGTGCTCTTGTGGACGGAGATTATTCGATGTAGTTCTTTGTTCAGGGGGGTTGAGGAATGAATGTTGGGCAGGACCTTGTTGAGAACTCATTTGTTCTTGCTGGAAGCCAGGGCTGAGGGATCTTCGGTGTCCCGCTGAGCGCTTGGCACCTCACCTGGCGAATGCCACCTCTGGGACTGTCATGCCAGAGCTGGTGGTGAAGCCTCTGCAGTGGGCCCTGACAGTGGAGAGACAGAAGGGCTGCACAGCGAGTCCAAAGGATCGATTCAATTATCATTTATTGTCACGCTTATTTTAGTTTAGAGATACAGCACGGAAACAGGCCCTTCGACCCACCGAGTCCGTGCCAACCAGCAATCTCCGCTCATTAACACTATCCTACACACACTAGGGACGATTTACATTTATACCTATCCAATTAATCTGTAAATCTGTTCGTCTTTGGAGTGTGGGAGGAAATCGAAGATCTCGGAGAAAATCCAAGCAGGTCAAGGGAGAATGTGCAAACTCCATACAGACAGCACCCGTAGTCGGGATTGAACCCGGGTCTCTGGCCCTGAAAGTGCTTTAAGGCAGCAACTCTACCGCTGCGCCACCGTGCCGCCCTAAAAAAACCTCTGCATTCACCATATCACGTGTACCTAAGTATCATGATATTCTTCTTTTTGCATAAAGTTCACTGATAATCTTACTGTACATTAAACACAATCATACTAAGTATAAGATAGTAGACCATACTGAGTCAGTACACAAGAGTAACCACATTTTAGGTAGCTCAACCGCCTGAGAACAGGAACACATCAAAAGCTTTTAGAAACTGGCCAAAACCTTGCTGTCAAAGGCCATACAATGCAGCACTGCCTTGTCTGGTTACTACCCAACCAAAGCCCAAAGGATCTTGGGTTCAATAAAAACAAAGGCCATGGGAAACTGTTTTAACCAACCAGCTTCAATAACAAAAAGAAGAAGGAGGTGAACTCAAAGGCTGACCCCAAAGTGAGGTGAGAAAGCAGATGGGGCCCTAAACAGCCAGGTTTTAACATAACAAAAAGTGCAGGAGGAACTCAATGGGTCTGTGGAGGGAATAGATAGATGATGCTTTTGCTTCAGTCTGAAGAACGGACCCAACCAGAAACGTCGCCTGTCCATTCCTTCCACAGTTGCTGCCTGACCCGCTGAGATCTTCCAGTGCTTTGTGTTTTGTGCCAGATCCCGGCCTCTGCAGCTCCTTGTGCCTCCTTCCAAGCTTTGACAATGGCAGCCGGGCAATCCATAGAAAGAAATGACAACATAAAAAAGCGAGGAAAGTTAAAATCAAAGACACAACACGAGACGGAACGGTAATGTAAGCCGACTGCCACCGGAGAGCCATTAATCCTCCAATTGTTCTCCGTGCTGTTGGAGGTTTGGGCTCAGTTTATTATTTTTTGACTCTACTTTGCATCTCATTTATCAAGATTATCACGGTTTCTATTTAGCACCTGATGATATGGTCAAGTTGTCATTATCATGAGATTTACATAGAGCGATACATCAAGTGCAGAGTCTAAACCAGTTAATATCTTTAAAGTCATCGTTTGGCCAGACACCGATTCATTCTGCCAGGGAAAGAAGAAGTAATGAATTTTGAGAACGGTTTGTACTAAAAGCTGTTCCTCTCTTGGATCGATTGAATGTCAAAGCCAGATCTGACCTATTGCAGGATTAACAGATGTAATTACTCTAAGGAGGAATTACCAGCATTATTTGTGTGAACTTCACCAAGGCACAATTCACTTTGGTTTGTTCAAAAACAATTCCTCTGATTTACTCATCTATTTGTTTCTTCCCAGAGAGGAGACTGAAAAAGAAGAGAGAGGAGAAAAGGTCCACTCCCTACACACCAGGGGCAATTTACAGAGGCCAATTAACCTACAAACCTGCACGTCTTTGGGCTGATGGGAGGAAAGCCAAGAGTCACAGGGAGAACGTGCAAACTCCACACAGACAGCACCCGAAGTCAGGACCGAACCCTGGTTTCTGTCTCTGTGATGCAGCAGTTCGACCAGCCGTGACACTGTGCCATGCTAAGGTCGGTTGGGGGATGGTAAATTTGAGGGGGGGTGGAGTGGGAAGGGAATCGAGAAATAAAAGATGCTGGAAATGCTTATTACTGAAATACAAAAGTGTGAGATGTTCGCTGATGATTGCACAACGTTCAAACAGGGCAGCTCCGACCTCGAAAACAGCAAAACACAGATAATATTCAAGTATCTGCCAATAAGCCTGTACCTGAATGAGCTGCCAGAGGAAGCCACAGAAGAGGATGCAATTTAGACTTAGAAAGGGCATTTGAACAGATATATGTATAGGAAGGGCTTAGAGGGCTTTGGGCCAAATACAGAATACAGGCCAACTAGGTCTAGTCCAGTGTGCCAATGATCACCGTGGATGGGGTAGACAAGGAATCACGCCAGTTCCCGTGCTGTACAGCTTTATAACTCTTAAGTGGGAGATGACATTCACAGAAAAGGTAGACAATACACAAACCACTTATGCTTGACATTCAATGACATTAGCTTCACTGAGTTCCCCACCGTCAACATGGTGGGGTAACAACTGACCTGGAACGCAACTCAACCCAAGCTGCAAGAGCTAGTCAAAAGTACACAAAAATGCTGGAGAAACTCAGCGGGTGCAGCAGCATCTGTGGAGCGAAGGAAATAGGCAACCTTCTAGGGTTTCGGCCTGAAACGTTGCCTATTTCCTTTGCTCCATAGATGCTGCTGCACCCTCTGAGTTTCTCCAGCATTTTTGTGTACCTTCGATTTTCCAGCATCTGCAGTTCCTTCTTAAAAACATTAGGAGCTAGTCAAAAGTCTGATTCACCTCTTGATACGCCAGAGGGCTATCTGTCAGTCACTGTCTGAGAAGGACTAGCAAGAATGTGAATCAGGGTGAAAAGAGAGACGTTACCTGGAAAAGGTAGAGAAATAAGGAACAAGTTTACCAAGGAAAGGCACAAAAGGCTGGAGTAACTCAGTGGGTCATGCAACATCCTCGGTAAACAGGGATAGGTGATGTTTCAGGTCGGGTCCCTTCTTCAGACTGACATGGAAGACTGACGGAGTCTGAAGAAGGGTCCTGACTCGAAACGTCACATATTAACATTCACCAGGGATGTTCCTTAACTCGCTGAGTTCCTCCAGCAGTTTGTATCTTTCCCTGGAGAAGGTGGAAAGGTAAGGTCTGTGTCATAGATCATTGAATGATTGAATCACTTTCTCTTGTCACACATTATATTCAGCATTTGCTATTGACATTTCAGATTTCTAGCATCTAGTGTTCAGCTTTAGCGTTGTCTAGTGTAGTCCCTGGGAGAAAGGGCAGGATTGAAAAACAGAAAGAGTGAGGAAGATTAGATAATAGTTTAGTTTAGTTTACTGTTATGTGTACTGAGCTACAGTGAAGAGCTTTTGTTGCGTGCTAATCAGTCAGCAGAAAGACATACATGATTACAATCCACAGGTACAGCCATAGATACAGATAGATGATAAAGGGAATAGTGTTTAGTGCAAGACAAAGTCCAGTAAAGTCCAGATTAGTTTCTTGCCATTTACACCACAGTGCAAAGAAATTAGTTGTTTGCATGTATCTCACAGAGTTAATGGTAATTATAAATACAACAACAAGTAAAAAACACCAGTATGGTGAAAAGGTTGGTTATAATCATAATCATTGTATAATCTTAAGCAGTGCAAAAAAAAAATCCAAAAGTGCAATAGCGGAATAACTGAATAAAGTTAAGAGTAAGACTATGTTTCTGGGAATGGGGTGTGAAAGAGGTGATTGTTCCTGAAGTCTGATAGCAGTGGGTAAGAAGCTGTTCTTAAGTCTGAAGGGAGACAAAAATGCTGGAGAAACTCATTGGGTGAGGCAGCATCTATGGAGCGAAGGAAATAGGTGATGTTTCGGGTCGAGACCCTTCTTCAGACTGATGTGGGGATGGTTGGGGGGGGGGGGGGGGGGGGGGTTGGGCAGGAAGAAGAAAGTCTGAGCTTTCAAGCTCCTGTATTTTCTTCCAAAAGGTCGATGAGAGGGAATGGTCGGGGTAGCAGACATCCCTGATGAGATGTCTTCATGCAGCACATCGTGAGTATGGACTGAATGGATGGAAGTGACGCACGTGCCTGTGATGGACAGGCCTGTGTTGACCACATTCTGCAGACAGTCTAGAGCAGATACCAGACTGAGAGGCATCATGTCAGAATACTACCTGTAGCGCATCTGTGGAAGTTTGTGAGAATCTTTGTGGACATGCCAAGTATTCCCGGGCGCCCGAGTAAGTAAATACGCTGATGTGCTTTCTTGATCAGTGTGAAGGACCAGGTTAGGTTGCTGGCGATCCAAACGCCTAGATACTTGAAGCTGTCGACGATTTCCACAGCAGCTTCATTGATGAGGATAGCGTTATATTCAGCCCCCTAACCCTCCCCTTTCAACTTCCACAGGTTAACAACCAGGTGTTTCGTCTTGCTGATGTTAAAAATTCTGACAATGTGACACAAAGTTTCCGATCTCTTTCCGGCACTTTGCCTCATCATTGAAAGAGAGAAAAATACTATTGGGGTGGAGAGGGAGATGCAATAGAAGAAATGGAGAAAGAATGGTAAAAAGCAGAGCTAAAACGAGGTGAGGAGGGAAAAAGAAAGAAAATGATAGAGAAGAAAGTAACTAGAAAACAAGAGGTTTAGAGGAAGAGAAGGCAATAAGGGAGGGAGGTACATCAAAAAGACAGGTACATGGATAGGAAAGGTTTAGAGGGATATGGGCCAAATGTGAGCAGGTGGGACTAGCGTGGATGGGGCATCTTGATCAGCATGGACAAGTTGGGCCAAAGGGCCTGTTTCCATGCTGTGATTTTATGAGAGAGGAAAGAATTGGGTTAACAAAACAAATTTATTGTTTGGGAAAAGATTTATTGTGAATTGAGGTTTACGCACATTATTCAGCAATGATGTAGATGGCTAATCATTAAAGTTGAGTGATTTTAATTGTGGTCTATTATTGCCTGCTTTGCAGTAGAATGAGGGATAGGTCATCTCCTGCTACTGACTGAACACACAGACAGCATCCTTTGAAGAAGTTGCTATCTGAAAACAGATTAAAGGTTTGCTTTAACGTTGCCATAGTGACGGAGTCATGCTGTCACGCTGACATGCTGCAACGTGGGTTTTGCAAGTGCCGGAATACAGTTGAGAACAACACACAAGGAAATTACCTGTCCTGATTAAATAACATCCCAACAATGATATGCAGTAATGCGAATGCATAAACAGCAGTCAGGGTGATTTCACTTCCAATAAAGCTGCAGGGAAGACTATTGCCTGGCAATGTCAATGGCCAGCACGGCCAGTCCTTGCTCCGTGTGGCAGTGTGTACATGAGGCAGCCTGTCCCTTGGGGGCCGGGGAGGTGAAAGAACACTTTACTCTTGTCTGAACCCTCGATCCCCTCGAGTGCACGTTGGCCTTTGTGTAAATGCACAGTAGCGCAGCGGGAAGCGTTGCTGCCTCGCAGTGCGAAAGACCCAGGTTCGATCCTGACCTCAGACCTGTGTGGAGTTTGCATGTTCTCCCTGTGACCGCGTGGGTTTCCTCCGGGTGCTCCGGTTTCCTCCCACATCCCAAGGACGTGCGGGTTTATTGGCCGTTAATTGGCACTCTGTAAAACTGCCCCGAGGGGGATAATATAGAATTGGTGTGAACGGGTGATGGATGGTCGGTGTGGATTCGGTGGGCTGAAGGGCCTGTTTCCCTGCTGTATCTCTAAACCAAACCAACCGAGCTAATCTCTTTATAAACCAGCATCAGATTCTGCCAGCTGATGACCCTCTGTGTATTCATCCCATCACTAGTGGCTCTGCCATCGGCTAACTCTGGAACACCCTCCCTGTCTAACTCTGGTCCTTTAAACATCTTAACCCCTTCTTGTAGTCTGATACTCATCTGTAATAGTTATCCCTATCTCCGCTAGCCCCATGTCTAGTCCATACTTGTTCTAATATCACACTAAAGCAACTTGGTTTTTCTCATATGAATGTTGAGTCATAAAGTAATGTAGCTGGGAAATAGGTCCTTCGGTCAAAATGTCTTATCTAATCAAGTCCTGTTTGCCCGCAGTTGCTCCATATCTTCCCCAAACCTTTCCTATCCGTTCACCAGTCCAAATGTCTTTTAAATGTTGATAGTGCCCCTGCCTTAGCCAATTTATTTCACAGCTCATTCCACATATACACCACTTTCTATGTGGAGAAGTTGCCCCTCACATCCCTTATAAATCTTTCCCCCTCTCATCTTAAACCTATGCCCTCTAGGTTTTGATTCCCCTTCCCTGGAAAAAATACACTTTATACGCCTCTATAAAATCACTATTCAGTCTCCCACTCTCCAGGGAATAAATTGCTAGCCTGCTCAATCTCTCCCTACAACTCAGGCCCACAGGTTCTGCCAACGTTCTTTACACTCTCGCCAGCTTAATGACATCCTTCTTGTAGCAAGGTGGCCAAAGCTGTACACAATGCTCCAAGTGTAGCCTCACCAATGTCCTGCACAACCATATCAGAACATGCCAGATCCTATACTCAGTGCCTTGACTGAGGAAGGCCGGTGTGCCAACCCCTTCCTCACACCCTGCCTACCTGTGTCGCCACTTTCAGAGCACTTTGTACTTGTACTCCTAGGTCCCTGTGTTCTACAATACTACCCAGGACCCTGCCATTCACTGTGAATTTCCTACTCAGGTTTGACTTCCCAAAATGTATTTCTCTGAATTAAACACCATTTGCCAATCCTCAGCCCACTAACCCAGCTGATCTAGATCCTGCTGTGATTCTTGATATGTTTCTTCACTGTATACATACCACGTATTTTGATGTCATCTGCAAAATATTGGTCAAGACATTACTAACCATGCCTTGACCATTCTCATCTAAATCAATTACATGAATGACAAACAACAGCGGGCCTGGCACTGATCACCATGGCACACCACTGGTCATAGGCAACCAGCCAAAAAAACCAACCTTCACCCTTCTGATCTCCCTGGAACCCATGCGATCTACCCTTTTAGACTGGCCTAACATGTGGAGCTGTGTCTAAAGCTTTGTTAAAGTCCATATAGATAATGTCCATTGCTCTGCCCTTATCAATCTACTAGGGCTACCTAAAAAAACCAGAACACATTTGTGAGACACGGCCTGCCATGCAGTAGGTGATGCTGACTATTCGAATCAGTCCTTGGCTATTCCAAATGGTGGTACATCTTGTCCCTCAGAATCTCCTCTAGTAATTTACCCACCACTGATGTCAGGCTCAGGTAGGTAGTAATTTACCCACCTACTGGGCCATGTGTCCACTGATTTACCCGAGACAAAATCTGTGGGTCCCTCAACAGCCTTACAAAACCACCCCACAATCCACATAGTGGATGCAAGTCATCCTTGTTTCCGAGGGCTAGCCTTAGTTGTCCATGAATGGGCAGAATGCTTTATCTCCAATTCAAGTAGACAAAGTGGTAAAGAAATAGGGTTGCCAACTGTCCCGTATTAGCCTGGACGTCCCGTATATATTGGGCTAAATTGGTTTGTCGCCATACGGGACCGCCCTTGTCCGTATTTGACTGCTACTAATCGGGGCGAGGGGACTGTTGGGTCGGAACGCCATGTCCGGACCCGCCTCATCTGTCCCGACGTAGTGCAACCCATGGAGTGCAGCAGCAACGCCTCGCCTGTGGCCCTGTCGGTTGACAGCCGGCCAGCTGTCCGACTCTCAGACCTTCGCTTACCGCCGACACCACCACATGGCCGATCATCGGTTAATGAGTTGGATGGGGTGCCGGAATTTGCGTGCAGCAGAACACAAAGCCCAGCAGACGGCGCCCGGGCCAAAACCCCTCAGCTGGCCCGCCGGCTGGGCTTTGTGTGCAGTCCAGCACCTGGGCCAACTCATCATTCAGCAAGTCACAGCTGAGTCAGTCAATGAATTGTTGTCAGGGATTTCTCCCTTATTTTGACATTTTGTCCATTATTTGGGAGTGAGAAAGTTGGCAACCCTATAAAGGAGGCATATGGTATGCTTGTCTTCAGCTGCCAGGGCATCTATATATATATATATATACATATATACACACACACACAAATAAAACTAAAACTCTCATCTTGTTATCTGCAGGTTTGCATTGTTTTTCTATTTGCGCAAAAACGGCACATGATAGCGCTAAAAAAATGCTCCCACCTTACTCATACTGTGTTGTAAATGCAACAAGTTCTGTTCAGATCGATGGCATATTACAAAAATTATTAAGGTTTAAAAACCTTAAAAACCGCGCATGCACAGTTGGGTGAGAGTTCCTGTGCGCGTCTTTACTGGAGTCGCAAAGGGCACCCAACGACCTTTCCAGAATTCAAATTGTGGCGGCGGTGGTGAGAGGCCACGCCGACAACCTGGGGCCTGGGCGCTGAGGCTGGCGGCAGCGACTGGCACCGGGGACGGGGAGAGGTGGGGATAGAGGGAAATGTGTGGGTAGAGGAGTTATGGAGGGAGGGTAGGGGAAAGGAGAGGGAGGGACAGGTGAGGGAGGGATTGAGGAGGGGAGGAGGAGAGGGGAAAGAAGAAGAAGGATGAAGAGGAAGAGGAAGTAGTGCTGGGGATGAGGGGAAATAAGCCGTGCCTGCGCAGCTAGGCGCTATGGGTGAGTGGTGGAATATAGCGTTGGGGGAACGGGTTGCGTTGGGGGAACGGGTGAGTGGTGGAATATTTCATTGGGGAACGAGTTGCGTTGGGGGACCAGGCCTCCCGTGTGACAGGGACCCAACGGGTCCCACTGAGTCTAGTTGAGTATAAGAGTAAGGAAGCCATGTTGCAGGTTTATATGACTTTAGATAGGCTGCATTTGGAGAACTGCGTGCAGTTGTGGTCGACCCATTAAAGGAAGGATGTGGAGGCTTTGGAGGCTTCTTACCAGATTAGAAGGCATAGATGTAAGGTGAGAGGGGCAACATTTAAAGAGAATACGTGGGCAAGTTTTTAACTGGAACAGTGGTGATGGTGGAAGCAGATATGATTGTGGCATTTAAGAGGCTTTCAGATAGGTGCATGGATATGCAGGGAATGGAGGGGTTTAGATCATGTGCACGCAGATGAGATTTGTTTAACTTGGCATCATGTTCGGCCTGGGCCTGTTCCTGTGCTGTACTGTTCTATGGTCTATCACTACAAATGGGTACAGTGCATTGACCTGGCAATGAATGGGACTCATGCCACATCCTGCATCATTGTGAATGGACAAGCAGCTTTAATGCAACATATTGTGTGGGCCCAGCACCTGCTCTAGACTACTAATAGGAACAGTTCTCTGATCTGGCCATGAGTCGACACAATGCTTTTCCCCCAGATGCTGCGAATATAAACAGTGATTAGATTATCAACGCATTCCAACTTGAGACCTGCAAAGTGTCAGGAGGAAAATAGTATTCTCCTTTGGCTCGGCATAACCCGTTGGGCTTTAACTGCCGTCTGAGAAGCCATGGGTGGTGGTGGAGCACAGAAAGCGGGATCCACCCATTCCATTTCCTGCTCGATTTTCCTCATTCCCAGATGGAGCAGAGGTCAGGTGCAAAGTTGGAGCTTGCAGCGACAATGCTGAACAGGAGCATCTTTAATTAATGGCTGTCAAGGAAATACATTCCACCAACAAGGAGGGCACCCGGTGACTGACTGAGGTTTACATTCTCCCAATTCTGTTGTTTAACTCTTTGGAGGAAATAATTTCACACATGAGAAGAGCGCGCTATCCAGAGTAATGTGCTTCTTTTGCGTGCAGGAAATAAAGGTGAGCTCCGATTCTCAATCACTGCAGAAACATGCAATTAGGAGGCGCCTTCAGTGCATGAAAACACGCTGGGGCGCATCTTAGAAGTGAAAATTGGCAGCATGAATTGAAAGGGACAAAGGAGGCGTTGGGAAGGTTGACCAAACGCCTTGGTCAAAGAGCGAGGTTTTGAGAAGTAATTGATATAGGTTTAACTGCGGAATTTCATTTAGACTTTGTGACTAATGGCAGGCACTAGCCGAGGAAAGAGAAATCTGGCATACGTAACTGTGCATGGCTTTTAATTATAGGCAGACAAGGGAACATATGTCTTTGATTCCAAATATAAACAGGTGCTTGCCCATAATGAAAATGAATGGTTAGACTTAATTGGCCGTGAATTAATTTAGGAGTTTGTTAAAGGCATCGTAAGTTTACAACTCTATTCATTCTTACGGCTTTAAGTGTGAAATTCCAGTTTGAAAATCCAAGGATGCATTAAATATTTATACCCTTTTCTGAAATGAAAACTTGTTGAAACATAATTAGGGATCGTATTATGAACTCTCATATTAAGTGGTGTCTGTCACTGGGCTAACAATGTGAGCATAGTACACTGGAAGCTGGGGTACTCACCCCCGATATCTCCTGTACAACTTGAAGACGTACGTTGATACACACTCACCATCTGGACTGGATATTCATCCCCTGCACGTGTTTCTCTCCACTGAGTTCAGTGGCACTGAATATCATGAGACAAGTTTAAGCCGTGACTGATATCTTCATGACCATTTAGGGCACGAAAATGTATCTCATATGTGGAGTCATTGGAATGATTTGTTGTCACATCATGAGGGGGTAAAGTAGATACAAAGAATCCCCTCACCCCCCTTCTTCCCCTCCTGTGCCCGACCTGGAAGTGTACTCATTCTTCCCCTTCTCCTCGTCCCCTCCCACCTAGATTCCTTCCTCTGGCTTCACACTTTGTGCTTCTTCTATCTTTATCTCCTTACCTCACACCTTGCCTTTTCATCTCTGACCTTTGTCGAACCACTTGCCAATCAAAGCCACCTTCACCCATGGCCACCTCCCACTTGCCAGAGATTGACCTGCCCCCCCCCCCCCTTGGCCTCTCTTGCAGCTTTCTCCCCCTGCACTACAATCAGTCAGAAGAAGCACCTGACCCAAAACGTCGCCAGTCCACGTTCTCTAGAGGTGCTGCCTGACCCGCACAATTACCCCAGCACTTTGTGGCTTAAAAATAACTCAATCCTGATAGGTGGCAGCAACAACATCACTCTGCATGTGGAAAAAAACCACACAAACTGCTGGAGTAACTGAATGGATTCGGCAGTATCTCTGGAAAACTTGAATAGGTACATCTCAAGTCGAGATCCTTCTTCAGACTGAAGAAGGGGCCAGAACTGAAATGTCGCCCAGTCTGCAGAATGCTCCCATCCCAAATCGCTGGCTATCCATGTTCTCCAGAGATGCTGCTTGGCCCGCTGAGTTACTCCACACTTTAGTAATAAACTGGCACCTGCACTACCTTATGTCTATATCACCTTACACCCACCCACTTTTGATATTTCAAAAGTCTATGATTAAAAAATAGACTTTGTGAACAGTGACTTTCCATCAAGCTGAAAGGATTCTGAGGTAAAAAGGGGGCATTTGCTCAAAATTCCTCCTGTTTGCCTAACTCCCCCAATCCATCCTTTACCTCTCCCTCCCTCTCCTTTCCCGTAGACTCAGTCACTCCCTCCCTTGTTCCATAACTCCTCTCCCCTCCCTACCCCCATCCTATCCCTCTATCCTCCACACCTCACCCCCTATCCCCCCTACTATCCCTCATCACCTCCCCCATTGCTCTTCTCTAACTCTATTTCCCACTCCCTATCTCCCCCACTCCCCCTTCGTCTCCCTCTATTCCCTCTCCCCCCCCACTCTCCCACCTCACCTCCTCCCTCTTCTTTCCCCTATCCTCAGTCACTCCATCCCTCCATAACTCCTCTTCCCTCCCTCCCTCTCATCCTCTCCTCTTCCCCCCTACCCTCCTCCTCTCCTCTATCCCCCCCTCCTCTACCTCAATCCCCCCTCCTCTACCTCTATCCCCCACTTTCCCTCCTCACCCCCCCCACTTTCCCCTCCCTCTCTCTCCCAACCCCCACCTCACCCTCAATCCCCCCAGTCCAGAGGAGACCAATATGCGCATGCGCGTCTTTTAAGATTTTTAAACCTTAATAACTTTTAAAATATACCACCGATCTCAACAAAACTTGTTGCACTTGCAGCACAGAATGATGAGCAAGGTGGGGAGGAGAAAGGGGGGAGAGATGGGGGGAGGAGGTGGATGAGGGGGAAGGGGGAGAGGGGGGGGGGGGGGGGGGGGAGGGGAAGAAGGTGGGAGGGGGGGAGGAGGGGGGAGAGGAGGGGGAGAGGGGAGGGGAGGAAGGGAGCAGGGAGAGGGGAGCGGGCAGTGAGGTGGGTGTCAACCGAAGGACTGCGAGTTCAGCGGCTTCAATCCAGAGCCGAGGGGGGAAGGGATCATGATGTCACTTGCAGCACATGGAACACAGCCCAGGCCGCGTGGAGCAGTCGCATTGTGACATCATCAGCGAGACCATCTCGTTTAGATTCAATGTTTTTTCAGATTTTTGAACATTTTTATTAATAACTCGAGAAATAAAGGATGAAAATTTCATATGGCGATTTTTGACCACGCGTTAAATCTCTACTGGAATATGTAAAAAATTTACCGTTAGCGCATCTTTTTTCCGAGAAAATGTGATCATACACACACAAACACACACATGCACATACAAGATCAGAGTTTTAATAGTTGCTCAACCAAGTGGGACCCAATCCTATCCACTCAACGCGCGGTTGCGGGAGAGAGTGGCTTACAGCGTCATGCATACACTAACCAACCCCCTCACACACACACACACTAACCACCCCCCACACACATACGCACTAACCATCCCCCTCGATATTATATTAATATTATTAATTCGCTCCTTTTACCCCATCCCCGCCCTGTCCACTCACGCATAGCCCCCAACTCACAAGCACATCTAGAGAGGGAGAGGGCGGGGGTAGAGAGAGAGGGCAGATTGAGAGGGGGCAGAGACAGAGAGAGAGAGGGGCAAAGAGAGAGAGAGAGGGGGAAGAGAGAGAGAGAGGGGAGGGGGGGAGGGGGGGAGAGTGGGGGTTAGAGTGAAGGGGAGAAAGGGGGGGGAGAAAGGGGGGACAGATAGGGGACAGGGGGGAGAGGGGGGAGAGGGGGAGATAGGGGGAGAGAGGGGGAGGAGAGAGGGGGAGGAGAGGGGGGACAGAGGAACGGGGAGAGAAGAGGGGGAGAGAGGGGTTGGAAGAGGAAGGATGAAAAGGGAGGGGGAGAGAGAAAGGAGGGGGGTGGAGAGAGAGGAGCCGACCGAGGAGCCGAGAGAAAGTGGCCCCCGAGCGTCTTTTGAATAACGGGGGTAGGAGGGAGAGGTGGGCGGGGTGAGAGGGCTGCGTCTTTTGAATAACGGGGGGGAGGAGGGAGAGGGGGGGGGGGAAGAGGAGGGGGGGGGGGGGGGACGTCACTCGCAGCGAGAGCAAGACGACATGCAGGCAGATCCATTGTGACGTCATCAGCGAAAGACAGGCATTTTTATTTTTAAAGTCTTATCAGATTTGTGAACATTTTCATTAATAACTCGAGAAATATTTTTCAGATAAGGCGATTTTGGACTCAGGGGGAAAAATCTCTACCGGAATATGTAAACATTACCGTTAGCGTGTCGTTTTTTCGATTAGATGTGATTATACACACAGACACACACCCATATACAAGATCAGAGTTTTAGTATATAGAGATAGAAGATATGGATATGGATAGATAATCTGGCGCTAATACACAGCCCTCTTCACGGGTCATGAGTAAAACCGTGACGAGGGCTGGGTCATTGTAAAAACATATTTAGACATATGGTAGACAAAATTGTTGGAGTAATTCAGCGGGTGCGGTAGCATCTATGGAGCGAAGGAAATAGGCAATGTTTCAGGCCGAAACATTGCCTATTTCCTTCGCTCCATAGATGCTGCCGCACCCACTGAGTTTCTCCAGCAATTTTGTCTACCTTCGATTTTCCAGCATCTGCAGTTCCTTCTTGAAAACTTTAGATCACCAATGCTCTTCAGGATATAAAATCTGTCATTCCTGACAGAAGTATCTAACATTATGAGAGGCATAGTTAAGGTAGACATTCAGAATCTTTTATTCTGAATGTCTGAAAAGTGTCAAGGACTGGAGAACATACAGTATCTTTTTGGTGAGAAGGGCAAAGTTTAAAGGAGACGAGACAGTGTTTTTTCACACATTGAGGTAGGAGGCTGGAATGCCCTGTCAGGGTGTGTACAGTAGTGGTGTTTAAGAGGCTTTTAGATAAGCACGTGGTATTGTAGGGAACAAAGGGATATGGATCACAGGCAAGCAGAGGAGATTTGTTTATCTTGGCATCGTGTTCGGCATGGACAATAAAGGCTGAAGGGCCTGTTTCTGTGCTGTACTGTTCTATGTTCCTACCCTGGCTGAGGTAAACAGGATCTGGGCTCGCCAAAATGGTTGACTACGAAATGGCCATATAACTTTTTTTTTCAAGGCCAATTAGGGAATGGGCAATAAACGCATGTTTCCAAGATCATGAAACACAAATTAAAAAAACAAATCACAGACAAAAGCTCATTACCATCTGAAAGCAATGAGAGATTTTCAAGGGATATTAATGCATTCCAATGCAGAGAATAAATAATATTTATGAAAATTTGCCATGTGAAGCGTTGTAAGCCCAATAGCTTTTCCCTTATGGAATGTATGGATGCCAACTGTCACATCTCTTGACACCGTCCCAATTATATTTGATGCATTTAGCATGGGCTCGGTATCTTCTGCTTCAGGGATAAACTCCCTAGGATGTGAGACCAAACTCCTTTACAGGGAGAAATGTAAAGATCGCCCGCACCCCGCCCTCCCTGGTACAGGGGTGTGCTACAGTGCAGAGGGAAGCCATTCGGCCCCTCATGCCTGTGCTGTAACCCTATCAGAACAACTTTAAGTTCCATCCACTGGTGTTTTTCTTTAATCTTTTCTACCTCTAAAATCTTTTCCATCCAGTTCTCTCTTGAAGATTACAGTGAAACCTTTCTCCATCATATCTATGGGTATTTCACCTTCCATTACACCCGATAAAATGCATCTTCTTTTTATTTTATACCTGTGACATCCAGTCCTTAACACTTCACAAGTTCATGTTCACAAGTTATAGGATGAGAATTAGGTTATTCGGCCCATCGAGTCTACTAGGCCATTCAATCATGGCTGATCTCGGCCTCCTAATCCCATTTTCCTGCCTTCTCCCCATAACCCTTGACCCCGTTCTAATCAAGAAACGTCCACCAAATTGGTAACAATACACCTCAATAAAGTAAAATAAACAAAAAATAAACCTCAATAAACAAAATACCTGGGCTTTCCAATCTGACAAATCTCTCCCTTTCACTCAAGCCTGCAAGCCCAGATAATATCCTGGTGAATCTCTTCTGCACCCTTTCCAACTGAATGACATCCTTCCTATAGTTGGGTAACCTGAACTGCACACAGTACTCCAAGCGTGTTTACTTGGTAGAAGATTGGGAAGATTCGATGTCGACGATTACTCTCTTGAACTTCTGCAGGTGTAAGATAGGGAGCATGTAACTAGTTGCACCATGGCACTGGTTTGGCCTCCCGAATGCCCAGGAATAAAGGAGATCACGGAAAGTGGTAGACACCTGCCCAGACCATCAAAGCTACTGATTTCCCCGTCACTGAAGGGATCTATAGGAGGCACTGCCTCAATAAGGCAGCCAATATCACCAGACATACATCACCGTGGCCGGTCTCTCCTTTCACTCCTACCATCGGGAAGAAAGTATAAGAGCTTGTAAACCGTGATGACAAGGTTGAACAAAAGCATCTTCTCAACAACCATCAGGGCTTTTCAACACTATACAACACTAACCTCAACTTCTATAGATGGTCTTTGGTTGCTCTAAGGACTTTTATGTTTTTTGCACTGGTGTTGTGGTGATTAATTTACTGAATTTTTGTCTCCTACATCCTGTCTGTGTGTATTGTGTTTACGGGCCTGTTATGCTGCTGCAAGCAAGAATTTCATGGTCCCATTGTCAGTACATATGGCAATTACACACTCTTGGCTCTTGACTCTCATGGTACCTGTCGATTTGCTGTAGCTGGGATATACTGTGAGCAAATTGATTTATTGTTGACCTGTTTCCAAAAAATATAATTCACTGCGACCAGCTTTGAACTTCTTGAGGTTGTGAAGGATGTTGCAGAAATCAAGCTTTCTTTATTTTTTTATCCAGACGCCGTGTGAATCTTTATTACTCTAAAGTAAATGAATGATGAACTCCATTCCCTGCCTGCTCAAATCTCCCTGGGGCCCTGCCTAACGCTGCCATCTTCTCTCTCTCTCACGGACGCTCGATTTGGTAACGTCTGCAAATGTGCAGAATATTTTATGATTCCCTTCTCCATTATTTACGAGTGGCACTCAGAGGGCAGCGTGAGCCTCCGCAGTCGCTTACCTCTCCCCGAAGATAGACACAAAAAGCTGGAGCAACTCAGCGGGGAATGCAGCATCTCTGGAGAGAAGGAATGGGAGACGTTTTGGGTCGAGAGCCATCTTCGGATTGAAGAAAGGTCTCTACCCGAAATGTCACCCGTTCCTTCTCTCCAAAGATGCTGCCTGTCCCGCTTTTTGTGTGTATCTTTGGTTTAAACCAGCATCTGCAGTTCTTTCCTCCACGGTTCTCCCTCCCCTCTCACTGCTGCTGCTCCTTCCCCGTCCGACAGGACGGAGCTCTCTGCAGTTGCCGTCACCTTCCGTTTCAATTGCCAAATCAGTTTTCAATCCAGTTAGCTAATTTCTCATTAATTCCGCATTCTTTAATCTTCTTTGAAAGCTTCAATGCTGACCTTTATCAAATAGCTTCTGAAAATCCGAGTAAATTACTTTCATTGGATAGCTCTCGGGCACTAATTGAATTACCTCCTCAAAGAACTCCGATAGATGCATAAGGCATGACCCCATTTCTAGTAAAACTACAATGACTATCACTTCTGGCCTCCATGCTCTTTCAATGCATGTCGACTCTGTAAAATATTTTCCTAGCTGCCAATCCTATGCTCAGCGACTGGTAATTCTACGCCTTGTTCATTTCCTTGAATGGCAGGATAATGTGTTTCCTTGGCCTTTAAGTACAGCCCCTGTATTTTTTAGGACCGAAAAGAAATCTAAACTCAGTCAGTTATTTATTTATTTAGCTTCTTCAATCGTTCTTGAATATACCAACGCTATCACTTTCCAAGTGCTTAAATCTAAGTGCCAGAACAGAATAAAATGGATGAGGAATAGGCCAGAAGATCTCCGAACTTGCTCATTCACACAATAAAAAGGCAGAAATGGTTTCTATTTATGTAGAAATATTCACAGATTTTCCAGACATTCAAAGGTGCTTCACAGGCAAATAATCGATGAAATGTAGTTAAGCTGTACTGGAGAAAGCAGAATATAGCATGCTTACGCAAACAATGGTGTGAGAAAATTTAGCTTAGCTTAGATTTACAGCATGGAAACAGGCCCTTAAGCCCACCAAGATCACTCACATAATAGTTTTATATTATCCCACTTTTTCATCCACGCCCTACACACTGTAGGCAATTTACAGAGGTCAACAAACCAGCGTGACTTTGGGATGTGGGAGGAAACCAAAGCATCCGGAGGAAACCTATATGGTTACAGGGTGAACGTGTAAACTCCACACAGACAGCACCCGAGGTCAGGATCGAACCTGTGCCTCTAGTACTGTGAGGCAGCAGCTCTACCAGCTGCGCCACAGTGGCACCGTCAGTGGATTCGGTAATCTGTTTTAGTAACGCAGATTGAAGGATAAATAGTGGATGGGACACCAGGGATATCTTCTCTGCTCCTCTTCAAAACAGCAGCATTGAACGAGAAACGGCAAACACTAGAAATAAGCAGCAGGTCAGGCAGCGTTCTCTGGAGAGAGAAATGCAGTTAATGTTTAAGATCAATGTCCTTTCATCTGAATTGGAAAAGAGAGTGAGCAAATGTGCTTTAAGTTACAGAGATGGGGAGAGGTGGAGGGAATGTTTGCGATAGTCAAGGCAAGTTTTATTGTCATATCTCCCAGATAGAACAATAAAATTCTTACTTACAGCAGCACAGCAGAATGTGTAAACATAGTACACTGTAAACAATATAATAAACGAGAAACAATAAGTTCAGTGTGTGTATATATAATATAGATAAATATACTCACATATACAATAGTAAGATTAAACGAGAACTTACCAGTTTGAAGTTTGATCGTTATTTTATGAGGAGTAACGTTGAGGGATTACGTGAAGAACCCCGCCAGGACGCATGCGTGTCATTCTTCAAAGCAGTGGTGTGAAATCACAGATAACTGTAATGACTAAACATAGTAAGATTAGAGAAGAGATACCAGTTGAGTATATGATCCAGGGTGGGAGCGGAGGGCACGTAATCCCTCAACGTTACTCCTCATAAAATAACGATCAAACTTCAAACTGGTAAGTTCTCGTTTAATCTTACTATTTTACTTCGGAGTCACGTGAGTGACTACGTGAAGATTTTAAAGCTCTGTGATTTCATGCCATGGAAACGAGTCCATGCATCACATCTGCCTTGATTATGGGGAGAATAGTGTTAACATCATTATTAGTATTACAGATAATCTTTAGTAATTAGTAATAATCTTTCAAAAACTCTTTAGATTCTGGAGTAGTTCCTGAAGATTGGCGGGTAGCAAACGTAACCCCACTTTTTAAGAAGGGAGGGAGAGAGAAAATGGGGAATTACAGACCAGTTAGTCTAAAATCGGTAGTGGGGAAACTGCTAGAGTCGGTTATTAAAGATGGGATAGCAGCACATTTGGAAAGTGGTGAAATCATTGGACAAAGTCAGCATGGATTTACGAAAGTCAAATCATGTCTGACGTATCTTATAGAATTTTTCGAGGATGTAACTATAGCGTGGATAGGGGAGAACCAGTGGATGTGGTGTATCTGGACTTCCAGAAGGCTTTTGACAAGGTCCCACATAAGAGATTAGTATACAAACTTAAAGCACAAGGCATTGGGGGTTCAGTATTGATGTGGATAGAGAACTGGCTGGCAAACAGGAAGCAAAGAGTAGGAGTAAACGGGTCCTTTTCACAATGGCAGGCAGTGACTAGTGGGGTACCGCAAGGCTCAGTGCTGGGACCCCAGCTATTTACATTATATATTAATGATCTGGATGAGGGAATTGAAGGCAATATCTCCAAGTTTGCGGATGACACTAAGCTGGGGGGCAGTGTTAGCTGTGAGGAGGATGCTAGGAGACTGCAAGGTGACTTGGTTAGGCTGGGGGAGTGGGGAAATGTTTGGCAGAGGCAGTATAATGTGTATAAATGTGAGGTTTTCCATTTTGGTGGCAAAAACGGGAAAGCAGACTATTATCTAAATGGTGGCCGATTGGGAAAGGGGGAGATGCAGCGAGACCTGGGTGTCATGGTACACCAGACATTGAAGGTAGGCATGCAGGTGCAGCAGGCAGTAAAGAAAGTGAATGGTATGTTAGCTTTCATTGCAAAAGGATTGGAGTATAGGAGCAGGGAGGTTCTACTGCAGTTGTACAGGGTCTTGGTGAGACCACACCTGGAGTATTGCGTACAGTTTTGGTCTCCAAATCTGAGGAAGGACATTATTGCCATAGAGGGAAACGGTTCACCAGACTGATTCCTGGGATGTCAGGACTGTCTTATGAAGAAAGACTGGATAGACTTGGTCTCTAGAATTTAGAAGAGATCTTATCTTACAAAATTCTTGTTGGACATAGATGTGAAGATTGTTCCCGATGTTAGGGAAATCCAGGACAAGGGGTCACAGCTTAAGGATAAGGGGGAAATCCTTTAGAACCGAGATGAGAGGAACTTTTTTCACACAGAGAGTGGTGAATCTCTGGAACTCTCTGCCACAGAGGGTAGTTGAGGCCAGTTCATTGGCTATATTTAAGAGGGAGTTAGATGTGGCCCTTGTGACTAAGGGGATCAGGGGGTATGGAGAGAAGGCAGGTACGGGATACTGAGTTAGATGATCAGCCATGATCATATTGAATGGCGGTGCAGGCTCGAAGGGCCGAATGGCCTACTCCTGCACCTAATTTCTATGTTTCTATGTTTCTATCATTAGACATCAATACGATATTGAAAACCCAACGATAAATATATTAACACCAAATTATAGCCCCTATTTATGGGGTACATTATATTACAGAACTTAAAATTGTTTCTGCAAATGTTCCAGGTTTAATGACTGGTTTGTTATAAATCATTGGAAAGTTTTCTCCGTTGACCATCCTGCTGTCTTGAGGATTTGGTCCATAGGAACATCCAACTTCATAGCTGCCGATGTAGCGGCAGCCCTGGTGGAATGAGATTTAAAATGCTACTGTCTACTGCAGCCTTATTAGGACTTGCTTTAGCCATCTAGAGATGGTCTGGACTGTCACTGTTTTGAGTGGCTGTTTGTAGCTGATTAAAAGTGAAATTTTCTTTCCCTCTGATGATCTTAGTATACTCCATACATAATAGTAAGTGTGTTACAATACAGAGATGATCATCTGTCGGGTATGCCCTGAATTCTGTTTTTAGGCCTGCTGACCCCTGTCAGTTCTGTTTGACTAATTAATTGATATGAAAAGTTAAATTTCCAGATGAAATAGTCATGTTGTCCAGCCTTAGGTTCTGTAGTGACTGGACCCTTTGTGCCGTGACCAAGGCCATCAGCATGACTGTTTTCATAGTCAGTTTCTGTAGGGACAGAGCGTAGCTGGAGACCAGTTTCTTAACATGGTCAGTACAATGCTCACATCCCATATTTGGGAATACCTGGTTCTTGGGGGATTAACATTAAAATGCCCCTCATGAGTTTGGTTACCAGGGTGTGTCCCAACAGAATGCCGCTCTGTTCCTTGCCACAGGTATGTTGACAGAGCACTTCTGGCGCAGTTGATGGCACTATGACTGAGCCTCTCATCGTAATGGAGGCTTGCCAGGAATTCCAGAACAGACGGGATGTTCATAGATCTGTGGGTGATCTTTCCTTTGTTACCGGATGGACCAGTAAATTAGGTCTATGATGGATGGTGATGCATGGTTCTAATACCATGTCTAGTATCACCGGGAACCATGGTTGAGTAGGCCAATCGGGTACTATCAAAATACCAGACGCAGAGTCTTGCTGTATTTTCCTTAATACCCGACTGATGAGGCAGAAAGGAGGGAATGCATAAATAAACAATTTCCCCCAATGCAGCGAAAATGCATCTGTTGCCGCTGCCCCAGGTCTGGTTCCCATGAAACATAATTTGATAACTGGTGATTGAGCCTGGATGCGAAAAGATCGATATCTGGTGTTCCATACCATGCTGTAATTTCAGCAAATACATTTTTATCCAACATCCATTCAGTGTTTTCATTGAATTTGCGTGACCTGGTGTCTGCCACTAAATTTAGTTTACCTGGTAAGTAGGTAGCTGATTTCCAAATATCTCTCTGGATACACCATTGCCAAATTGTGTTGGCCAGATTGTCACATGATGTCGATTTGTTTCCACCCATATGGTTGATATATGCTACCACGGTGGTGTTGTCAATTTGTAGTCTAACATGCTGGTGATTTAACCCAGAACAATATGACTTAAGGCAATGGAATGCACTTAACATTTCCAGGTAGTTTATGCCCAGTGTTTGTAATAATGATGCCTCCTGTGCATTCCATCTCCCTCCACAGCTGGAGATGGAATTGGTAGCACCCCAACCAAGTGCACTGGCATCAGGTTGTAGTACCATAGACGGGTTGCTGATAATTATTGGATTGGAACAATACCTGATGTTATGTTCCCACCATTTTAGTTCCATTATGGCCTCTGTTGGTAGCTTCATTGGTCTGTCAAAATGGCCACCATTAAGTTTGAGTGCTCTTATTTTTGCTCTCTGTAAATTTCGATAGTGTAAAGGTCCAAATTGTGTGGCTGGAAATGCAGCCACTATCGTCCCAATTATTCTAGCTACCAATCTAATGGATGGTTTGGTGATGTCAATGATTTCGCTACAAGCCTCTATTAAGGCTGTAACCTTTTCTTTCGGCAAAGTCACTGACATGAGAACTGAGTTAATGGTGAATGCCCACATAATCCATTTTTGTTGAAGGCGTTAATTTAGACTGAACTGGATGGATGATAAACCCCAGTTTTCCAAACAATTGTTTTGCTGATATGCTGATATGCCATTTACACTATACATGTACAGTGAAACTGAAAGCTGCTCGTTTTGTGGCTGTTAACACTTGTTTAGCCAATTCCAAAGTTTTGCCAACAATAAGTATGTCATCTAGATATGCCATTACCATGTGTTTTTGTTTCCGCAGTAATGCTAGGGCTGGTTTCAAATTTTTGTGAACAGCCTGGGGCTGATGTTAGCCCATTAGGTAGTGCCCTGTATTGCCAGAGCTGACCCATCCAGTTGAATTTTAAATAACATCTGTGGTCACCTCTTGTGGGTACTGTATAGTAAGCATCTTTTAAATCGATGCTTGCCATGTAGTAGCCTTCGGAAATCAATTGCTTAGCATCTTGAAATGAATATATTGTACAAAGGTATTCAAAGTAGTTAAATCGATGATGATGCGGCAACCACCATCTTTCTTGTTTTTTTATAAAGATGTTGGACACGAATTCCTGTGATTCGTGTTGGGTTTTCTCAATTACTCCTATTTTATATAGCCGCTGTAATTCAGCATGTGCTTTAGATTTTTCTATGCCTGTGAGCACGAACATTCGGTTCGGAACATGCTGAACTGGAGGGTTATGTTTTTGTATAAATTCTATGGTATAACCCTGGATACTGCTTAGAATATAAGTGTCGGTAGTTAACTTATTCCATGCATCCAAATAATATCGTAATCTCCCACCAACTTCCATGCTCCCTTTAATTCTTAAGGAGCCAGACCCACCTACCTCCATGGTTACCAGTGGTAGGTGTGTTACTTCTTCGGCATCCTCCATGGACGTTGAGGCGCCGTTTTCTGGGTCTGTAGTTGGGTTGGTGTTGAGGGCTTGCGCATTTTCCAGGAAGGCCGGTCTGGGCCATGGCCTAAAAAAGACCGATGTTGGGTGTTCCTGGTTTGCGCTTTCTCCAGTTGTCTTGGCCGACTGGTGGGTGCGTAGGGATGATGTTTATGGCCGTAGTAGCTTTTGGATGCTGCTTTTATGAGCCCCAGGGTTTTCGCCTCTTCGTCAAGTTCTTTTACTTGTTTTGATAAGTCCCCTCCAAATAGTAGTATTGATGGTTTGGAGGTTCCAGGTTTGCAGAGGCCGGCAAATTTGGGGTCTAAAGCCGGTTGGATAGCACTTTTCCTAATATTGTTTAACTGGTATTGTGAGTTGCAGAGTAAAGCCAGTGCATCTTGGGGGTCTAGGGTCATGTTTTGCTCATTCAATGTGCGGGCAAAAGCCGTAATTCCTGCTGTTAGGACTTTTAGGACTTTCTGCATTTTTAAGTCCCTGGTTCTAATTGATGCCCCAACATGTTTCCAGATGCACTGGTTGACACTGCGAACATTTAGCGACTTGCAGTTCCCTGGTGGTAAGTGTCGTGCCGTGGTGGCTGATAATGCCTGTCCCTGTAGTTGGTTAAAAGACATGTAGTCAATGCTTGCTGCTATTTTCGGCTCCAGGTTTAGGCCAGTTTGGTCGGGATGGATAAACTGGGACACCATATCCAACATGTTTTCTTTCACCCCAGGCATACTAGGGGTATGTTGATCACTCGCCTCTTCAGGGTCAGCCCAGAATTGACCCTCCGTGCTCCCCTCTGATGAGGGAGAAACACTGTGCAGCCCCACAAGAGGTACTGCTGTGGGGCTTACTAACTGCCCACTGTGGCTAGCCTCCATCTCCCGGAGCCTGCCACTTGGAGTATTTTCTCCAGCAGCCGCTCCAACCGGCTCCAATGCTCACGGGCACTGGCCGTCGCGGCTATTCAGAGTCGGACTCATCGGAGTCAACGACTCTGTTAGTTATTTGCTTCGCTCTACTGCCCGGCCGTGGCCGGTGCGGGAGCGAAGTTGATCACAGCTGTTCCCATTACGGGAGATTGGCGTGCCGTTGGCTGCTGCTGCCGGCTGCCCGCAACTCCGCGGTTCTCCCCCACCAGTTTTCTCGCAGCCTTCGTGGATCTGGTCCATGTCTCCACCTGTCAGGTAAGTGGAAGGAACGGAGAGTCTCCTTAACTGCTATTCCCGGCTTTCAAATTCTGCTGCTAAGGGGAACGTTGTTCCCCCTGCTTGGACTCGTTGATATGACACGCATGCGTCCTGGCGGGGTTCTTCACGTAGTCACTCACGTGACTCCGAAGTAAAATCATAATATATCACATATACACATATTATACCTACATATGTCTACCTAGACACACACAGGCACACATACGTACACAGAAAAAAACAAACAAGCAATAATAGTGCAATAATAATCATGTCCTTATAGATCCGAGTTTATTTGGAAGTGTTAGAACTTATTTAGTGTAAAATAGCCGTATGGCTATTATTGGCTGGATAGGGGTAGGGTGGAGATACAGGCTGTCCAGGTACAATGTCCACTAGAAGGCCGCTAGAGACAATAAACCCCAGAAGAACACACGGGAACTGTGAGGATGCAGAACAAAGGGACTGGTGAAAATCTGAAAGCAATTAAAATGCTACAAATAACTGGTGGGCCAGGCAGAGACGCGAAAGCGTGAAGTTGCTGTAATGTGGAGCAAAATACAAACTGCTGGGTGAACTCAACAGGTTGAGAAGAGTCTGTGGGAAGAAAGGACCAGTCAATGCTTCGGTTCCTCGGAATGAAACACCAACAATTTATTTCCCCCCTCAGATGCTGTTCGAGCCGCTGAGTTCCCCCAGTGAGTTGTTTCTTTTGCTCCAGATTCTGGCAGGTGTGGGGAGAGAATAACCAATGTTTCGGGTTGGATGCCCTTCCATCAGAAGGGGCCTGCTCTGGCTTCTAAACAGGAAAGACTGGCTTCCTGAAATTGTTGTATCGAACATTGAGTTCATGGAGATGTGAGGAACTGCAGATGCTGGAATCTTGATCAAAACACAAAGTGCTGGAGGAACTCAGCAAGTCAGGCAGCATCTGTGGAGGGAATATTCAGGCGTAATTTCAAGAATAGCTTCTTCCCAACAACCATTAGGCTCTTGAACACAACATAACGCTAATCTCAATCACTGTGGACTGTGCCTTTGGTTGCGCTAATATTAGGGCTATTATTATAAAGAGAAGACACAGGTTGCTGGAGTAGCTCAGCGGGTCAGGCACATCTCAGGAGAACATGGATAGAAAACATTCTAGTCCCAACCCAAAACATTCCAATCCATATTCTCCTGAATTGCTGCCTGACCCACTGAGCTATTCCAGCACTCTGTGTTTTCTGTAAACTCGCACCTGCAGTCTTGTTTCTATACAATATAAAGAAATTTGTTGTGATTATTATAATTATCTGCGCACATTTACAGGCCCGTTAAACTCCTGCAAGTAATGATTTCATTGTTCGGTTGTTGACATAAGTAACAATTAAACACTCTTGAAACACTTGTCTTTGTTTAAATTGGCATCATGTTCGGCACTGATATCTCGGGCCAAAAAGCCTGTTTGTGTGCTGCACTGTTCAGCAAAAGATAGAAACATAGAAAATAGGTGCAGAAGTAGGCCATTTGGCCCTCCGAGCCAGCACCGTCATTCATAGAAACATAGAAACATAGAAATTAGGTGTAGGAGTAGGCCATTCGGCCCTTCGAGCCTGCACCGCCATTCAATATGATCATGGCTGATCGTTCAAAATCAGTACCCCATTCCTGCCTTCTCCCCATATCCCCTGACTCTGCTATCTTTCAGAGCCCTATTTAACTCTCTCTTGAAAGTATCCAGCGAACCGGACTCCACCGCCCTCTGAGGCAGAAAATTCCACAGATTCACAACTCTCTGTGTGAAAAAGTGTTTCCTCATCTCCGTTCTAAATGGCTTACCCCTTATTTTTAAACTGTGGCCCCTGGTTCTGTACTCCCCCAACATCGGGAACATGTTTCTTGCCTCTATCGTGTCTAAATACTGAATGACCTTATATATTTCAATAAGATCTCCTCACATCCTTCTAAATTCCAGAGTGTACAAGCCCAGCCGCTCCATCTCTCAGCATATGAGACAGTCCCACCATCCCGGAAACTAACGTTGTAAACCTACGCTGCACTCCCTCAATAGCAAGAATGTCCTTCCTCAAATTTGGAGACTAAAAATTGCATACAATACTCCAGGTGTGGTCTCACTAGGGCCCTGTACAACAGCAGAAGGACCTCTTTGCTCCTTTACTCAACTCCTCTTGTTATGAAGGCCAACATGCCATTTGCTTTCTTCACTACCTGCTGTACCTGCATGCTTACTTTCATTGATTGATGAACAAGGACCCCCAGATCCTGTTGTACTTCCCCTTTCCTCAACTTGACACCATTTAGATAATAATACTGTGGCTGGTCCTCTCCCTCATCTCCACTTTTCCAGGAACAGCAACTAATTTCCTGCCTGGATGGCCGCAGCTCGATGGTCAAGAAGGAGTGAATAACAGAGAACTAGTTTGAGCGTGTGATCAATGGTCAGCATGTACTCGCTGGGCTGAAGGGACTGTTTCCATGGCGTATCTTTCAATCAATCAAGACTGGGACTCACCACAAGGGGGCAAAGACACCCTGCCGGTGTGAAGCAAGAGTTGATGCACGCTGCCCTATCCTCATTGATTTCCAATGCCAAAAAATTAAATGCAGGCTGGTGTTAAGTGCAATTTAATGTTGCAGAAACAGACTAGTAATTGGGACAGCATTCCTACCACAGGCTGTCGTGTTCAGTGGGAACGACCGTTTACAGAGCAGCACTGATGGATTGTCAGCAACGACAGAGTCTAAAACAGAGACGGCTGGTGCCTCATGTGCACAAGTTAAGCAAAAGGGCAGGGCCATTCTGAGCTGATGTGTGTTCATTTCAATGCCAGGAGTATTGTGGAGAAAGCAGATGAGCTTGGAGCCTGGATCGATGCTTGGGACTATGATGCCATTGTGCAGGGACATAGCTGGCAGCTCAATGATCCGATGTATCAGACGTGATCGAGGAGGAGGCAAAGGAAGTGGAGGAGTTGCGCTACTGATCAGGGAGGCGGGCGCGGCATCCTGGAGGGTTTGTCCGCTCAGGCGGTATGGGTGGGGTTTAGAAATAAGAAAGATGGGATTGTACTATAGGCCCCACAATAGCAAGCAGCAGATGGGGGAACAGATATGTCAGCAGATTACTGAATGATGTCAAAGCAACAGGGTTGTCTTAGTGGGTGATTTTAACTTTCCTATTATTGACTGGGACTTGTTCAGCGCCAAAGGCTTAGATTGGGCAGAATGTGTAAGATACATGCAAGAGGGTTTCGTAAAACAGTATGTGGATAGTCCAACTCCCGATAAAGTTTAATCCGAGCCAGTGTGAGGTGTTGCACTTTGGTAGATCAAATGTAAGAGGGAAATGTGCAGTTAATGCATGACCCTTAACAACATGATGCAGGCATTATAGGACTGTCGTTAGACTGCATTTGCAGTATTGTGTGCAGTTCTGGTACATTACAGGAAAGATGAAGGACCATGGAGAGGGTGCAGGGGAGATTTACCAGAACGCTGTCTGGATTAGAGGGTATTAGCTAGAAAGAGAGGTTGGACAAACTTGGATTGTTTTCTCTGGAACTTGGTAGGCTGAGAGGAGACCTAACAGAAGAGTATAACATTATGAAAGGCACGGGTATGATGGACAACATTTTTCCCATGATGGAAATGTAAAAAACTTGAGGGCAAAAGAATAAGATGAAAGAGACAAAGTTTAAAGGGGAGGTGCAGATGGGGTGAGTGCCTGGAACTCACTGCCAGGAGTGGTGGTGGTGGAGGGAGATACCTTAATGGTGTTTAAGAGGCTTTTAAATGGGTACATGATCATCTAGGGGATCGAGGGATATGGATCACGTGCAGGCATTGATTAGTTCGGCACGGACCTCGTGGGCCGAAGGGCCTGTTCCTGTGCTGTACTGCTCTATGTATCACAATCTCACTGACTGACGGACGGACCTGGTTCCAGGGGATGAATAGCCACTCCAAAGACGTACAGGTTTGTAGGTAAATTGGCTTGGTAAAAGTGTAAATTGTAAATTGTCCCTTTGTGTGTGTAGGATAACGTTAATGTGCGGGGATTCCTGGTCGGCGCAGTCTCAGTAGGCCGAAGAGCCTGTTTCCACACTGTAAACTAAAGATTTATCCTGTTCTTCCGTAATGTATCTAGCAACGGGTTGGAGAACAGTCAAATGATTCTTCTTTGTCTTCACCCCACAACAACTTCAATAAAGGTGAGAAAGGATGTCAGTAGCTCAGCAAGCCCAGTGCCTCCCTCCTTGTTCTGTGCACCATGGTGCTGAGATGAGCTGCCAATGATCTAATCAATGTCCCCTTGGGCTTTAACAAATTGACTGCACTGTTTCTTTTATGAGTTACTTAAAGGAAGTGGTTTAACAGCAGTTTCCTCCACTCCAATAGTATTGAGGTCAATTAGCGTCAGAGAAAGAATCAAAAGCCCTGATAGCAGTCGTCAGTTAAGGGAACAATTCACTGGAAAAGAAAGGCTGCCTGCACTTTAGACCAACTGATTGTAAATAGACAGAAAATGCTGGAGTAACTCCGTGGGACAGGCAGCATCTCTGAAGAATGGGTGACGTTTCGGGTCGAGAACTGATTCTAAACATCGGCAGAAACAGTTCAATATTAGCTCTGGACACTCAGCTCCTCGAGTCAGAACATCCTAGAGTTACACCGCATTGAACCAGGTTCTTCGGCCCACCTTGTCGATCCAAGTAGGCAAATTATATGTTGGTCCCATTTGCCTGCATTGGGCCCATTTTGGAGCGAAAAAGTTGCTCCTGAGATCCCTCTTAACCTTCCTACCCATATATCTGTCCAAATGTCTTTTGAAAGTCGTAATTGTATCCGCTTCTGTAACTTCATCTGACAGTTCATTCTAGATACAGTCTATGCTCTCAGTGAAAAAGTTTCTCCCGCGGTCCCTCTTAAATCTCTCCCCTCTCACTTTAACACATCAAAAACATAAGTAAAAACATAAAACGCCTAAAACATAATACAATGTACTGTAGAAGATGGATGGCTGATCCCAAGGCAAGGATGAGACGATACAGCATGGGACACCAGAAACAGCACACAAGATAAATCTACTTCAAATTTCTTCTGTCACTTGTCTTCTTAAACTAAGAATGATTGTTCCTATCCCACAGGCAAATCCATCAAAACCCTCCTGACTTGGTGTCATTGTAATGACGTGAGATAAACTATCACATGAAATGGACACAAAATGCAGGAGTAACTCAGCGGGTCAGGCAGCATCTCTGGAGAGAAGGAATGGGCGACGTTTCAGGTCTAGACCTTCTTCAGACCTATCACACGGAATAGCTTGGGTGAATGGGACGAATGGATTTAAGTAAGTAGAACCAAGATAGGCTCATGAGGGAGAAGGAAATGGATGACAATAAATAAGTGCTTTATATTAGTCTTCATCAAAGAAGTAGATAGGGTTTGAATGATTTTACCATTTTGCATGGAAAATGCCCTTTGGGCCACCAAGTCCACACTGACCATAGATCATCCATTCACACAATTTCTATGTTATCCCACATTCTCATCCACTCTCTACACATTCGGGGCAATTTACAGAGGTCAATTCACCTACAAACCTGCACGTCTTTGGGATGTGGGAGGAAACTGGAGCACCCAGAGGAAGCCAACGTGGTCACAGGGAGAACGTGCAAACGCCACGTAGATTGCACCTGAGGTCAGGATTGAATCTGGGTCTCTGGTGCTGTGAGGAAGCAAAGCAAAGTAGTTCAGCAAAGAAACATATAAATAAAATTGTTGATGGACTAACAATTGAAAAGGTGAGATACTGAAATGGGTGACTGGACTTAAAATGGAGAAATCTCCTGGTCGAGGTGGATACATCTCAGGTTGTGGAGGGAACCCCCTGTCCCACTTAAGAAACCTGAAGGGAAACCTCTGGAGACTTTGCTCCCCAAAGTCCCAAAGTTGCAGGTGGTTGCCGGAGGTTGCAGGTAGTGGAAGCAGGTAGGGAGACTGACAAAAACCTCCGGGAACCTCCAGGAAATGCACGGAAACCTTGGGTGGGGCGCAAAGTCTCCAGAGGTTTCCGTTCAGGTTTCCCAAGTGGGACAGGGGCTTTAAGGGAAGCCCTGGTCATCATCTTCCAAACAACTATAGATTCAGGTCTGGTGCTGACGACGGACAAAGTGGAATTGTTATAACTTTGTTCAAAACTTGTTGTGGGGATAAACCAAATAATGGCAGAGAAGTCAGTTAAACTCCGGGTTTACAGGAAATAGAGCAACAATAAACAAGGACAGAAATAAGATTCAAGATTCAAGAGAGTCTATTGTCATGTGTCCCAGATCGGACAATGAAATTCTTGCTTTGCTTCACAATTAGCAGTCACAAAGAGCTGGGTAACTCAGCAGGTCAAGCAGCATCGCAGGAGAACATGGTTAAGTGACGTTTCGGGTCTGAAGAAGTCCCGACCTGAAACATCACCTATCTACGTTCTCTGGAGCTAGTGTAATCCCACAATGTAATGTCACTCTCCCTCTAACGGTTAGAGTCTAACCTATTCCTCAGTGGCCTCCTGCAATGTTGCACTGAAACCCAAAAGTAATCTTGTGGAACAGCTCCTCATCTGGGCCCAATGCTCCCTTCTGGACTTAGTGGAAGGAGATAGAGAGCTTGGTAACACAGTGTCAGGTCAACAACCTCTCTCTGAGGTCTGAAGAAGGGTCCTGACCCGAACCGTCACCCATCCTTTTCCTCCAGAGATGCTGCCTGTCCTGCTGAGTTACTACGATACGATACGATAGAACTTTATTTATCCCAGGAGGGAAATCCATCACTTTTATCTCCAGCAAACTGTTTGTTGCTTCACTTAGGAAGGCCTGTGCAGTCATGGACTGTTTAAAGGCTGTGAATACTCTGTATTTTCACCTTTGCTATTTGCTCTTCAGCAAAAAGAAACAAGATACTCGTGTAAATTACTGTGATCACAGGAGAACACTCCCTGACATCCCCGCCAATATTTATCACTTAAACAACAAGTAAAACAGATTAGAATGTCTCTCATTACCATCTGTAAGATCTCCTTCACACTCTTGTTGCTGAGTTTTTCTGTATTACAACTGCTGATTGCATATCGGGAAGGCACTTCAGTGGTTATAAAGCGCCCTGGAGATCTCCAGAGGTTGTGGAGAGTGTTGTATATAAGCAAGTTCTCTTTTCTTTCATTTGTTAAATATCTACATGGATAGGACAGGTTTGGAGGGATATGGACCAAATGCGGGCAGGTGGGACTAGTGTATCTGGGACATGTTGGCCGATGGGGGCAAGTTGGGCTGAAGGCCCTGTTTCCATGCAGTAGGACTCTATGACTCTATAATTCAATGGATGAAACCAATTATTGGAGAGGGCATTTGGACGGATGGGAAGGGGGGCCATAAGCAAAATCACTTGCATTTATATTGTGGAGACACAAGGAACTGCAGATGCTGGAACCTTGAGCAAAACACAAAGTGCTGGAGAAACTCAGTGGGTCAGGCAGCATCTGTGGAGGGAATATTCAGGCAACATTTCGGGTCAGGACCCTTCTCCAGATTGACTGTAGTGGGGGGCACACAATAAACTGCAGATGCTGGTTTATTAAAAAAAACACAAACTGCTGGAGTAACACAGCGGGTCAGGTAGCAACTCTGGAGAACATGGATAGGAGACGTTTTGAGTTACCAAGTAGGGGGAAGAAAGTAGGAAAAGAGGTGGGGGGTGGGACAAAAAATAAAGTTGGGTTGTAACCGAAGATAGACACAAAAAGCTGAAGTAACTCAGCGGGACAGGCAGCATCTCTGGAGAGAATGAATGGGTGACATTTTGGGTAGAGACCCTTCTTCAGACTGGTTAGGAATAAGGGAAACGAGAGATACAGACGGTGATGTGGAGAGATAAAGAGCAATGAATAAAAGATATGAAAAAAAGTAACTATGATAAAGGGTTTAAGAAGGAACTGCAGATGCTAGAAAATCGAAGGTACACAAAAATGCTGGAGAAAGTCAGCGGGTGCAGCAGCATCTATGGAGCGAAGGAAACAGGCAACGTTTCGTCCCGAAACGTTGCCTATTTCCTTCGCTCCATAGATGCTGCTGCACCCGCTGAGTTTCTCCAGCATTCTTGAGTGCCTACGATGATAAAGGAAACAGGTAATTGTTAGCTGTTTGTAGGGTGACAATGAGAAGCTGGTGCGACTTGGGTGGGGGAGGGATAGAGAGGGAGGGAATGCCGGGGCTACCTGAAGTGAGAGGTTGTAAGCTACCCTAGTGGAATATGAGGAGCTGCCCCTCTACAGATGTTGCCTGGCCCGCTGAGTTCCTCCAGCACTTTGTACTTGACATTTATATACAGACGCTCCCCAACTACATAAGGGTGATGTCCCGCAGACACTTGCGTAAGTCACAAGGGTATTACCCATGTCAGAAACAGTAGAACTGTTAACTGTGCATGTGTAAATTTACCCTTCGAACTGTGTGTGTACTATATTGTACTGTACAGCAGACACTGTATAAAGAGTGAAAAACTGTCTAATCCAAAGTTGTGAACATACCTGAAAGCTATTTGTCTGTAACAAGAAAGCAGAAGCTGGCTGAGACAATTAGTGGGCATGTTATGTTATTTAAACAAAAACAATTTGTTCTTTTTTAATCCTAAATTGAAACTTTAGAAGTAGTTTCTGGGCTGTTTTAGACCATATTTTACACAATAGCTACAGTATGTGTGTGGACCAAGGGGAAGCTCCTACGCGGAGACCTCAAGGAATGATCCGAGGTGGAGAACATGTGGGAACTCCGACAAGGAGACCACGGGGGAATATCCACGAGAAAAGCTGACAGGTTTGCGATGGGAGTAGTGCACGGCTACCAAGACACACAACTTGGAAATGAAGCATGAGAAACAATTGCTTACGTACAGTAAGTGCGAGTTTACGTACGTCCCCCATTACATAAGTCGAGAAGTGTCTTTAGTGCCTCTCATGAACTTCGGCTGTGACAAAAGTGGTTTACAGCCAAACACAATAAAGGCTACTTTGACTTTGACTTTGAAGAAGCATTTTTGTTATGTAGTAATGTGCCAGTCAATTAATACAAGGCTAGCCTCGAGCAGCAATGGCTTTTAGTGGTGATGACTGAGAGTTAAATACTGCCCCCAGCATATCTGGGTGGACTCCCCTGCTCTTTGAAATAACCCTTGAGGCATTTTGATTGAGTGAAAACTACAGTATGAAGCATGAAAACAGGTCCTTTGGCCCACCGAGTCTATGTTGACCATCGATCACCCATTCACACTAATTCAACGTTATCCCGCTTTCACACCCACTCCTACACACCAGGTGCAATTTATAGACAATAGACAATAGGTGCAGGAGTAGGCCCTTTTGGCCCTTTAAGCCAGCACCGCCATTCAATGTGATCATGGCTGATCATCCCCAATCAGTACCCCGTTCCTGCCTTCTCCCCATATCCCCTGACTCCGCTATTTTTAAGAGCCCTATCTAGCTCTTTCTTGAAAGCATCCAGAGAACCTGGCCTCCACCTCCCTCTGAGGCAGAAAATTCCACAGACTCACCACTCTTTGTGAGAAAAAGTGGTTCCTCGTCTCCATTCTAAATGACTTTCTCCTTATTCTTAAACTGTGGCCCCTGGTTCTGGACTCCCCCAACATTGGGAACATGTTTCCTGCCTCTAGCATGTCCAAGCCCTTAACAATCTTATATGTTTCAATGAGATGCCCTCTCATCCTTCTAAACTCCAGAGTGTACAAGCCCAGCTGCTCCATTCTCTCAGCATATGACAGTCCCACCATCCCGGGAATTAACCTTGTAAACCTACGCTGCACTCCCTCAGAGGCCAATTTACAGAGGCCAATTAACCTAAAAACCCACAGGTCTTTGGGATGTGTGAGAAAACCGAAGCACCCACATAAGGCTGTGGAGAGGGTCCAGAGGAGGTTTACAAGAATGATCCCAGGAATGTGTAGGTTAACATATGATGAACATATTTGACAGCATTAGGCCTGTACTCACTGGAGTTCAGAAGAATGAGAGGGGACCAAGTTGAAATATACAGTTTAGTGAAAGGCAGTGGAAGAGTCTAGGAGTGGAGGTCATAGCCTCAGAATTAAAGGACCTTCTTTTAGGAAGGAGATGTGGAAGAATGTCTTTCGTCAGAGGGTGGTGAATCTGTGGAATTCTTAGCCACAGAAGGCTATGGAGGCCAAGTCAGTGGATATATTTAAGACAGAGATAGATAGATTCTTGATTAATATGGGTGTCAGAGGTTATGGGGAGAAGGCAGGAGCATGGGGTTGATAGGGAGATATAGATCAGCCATGATTGAATGACGGAGTAGACTTGATGGGCCGAATGGCCTAATTCTGCTCCTATCACTAATGATCTTATAAAACCCATGTGGTGACAGGGAGAACGTGCACACTCCACACAGACAGCACCCAAGCACTCTGTGCTGTGAGGGAGGAGAAAGCTGGAGAAGAGGAAGGGGGGGCAAAACCTGGCTCCCGCAGCGAGGCAGCAGCTCGACCTGTGTCGGCCGCCCTTTTACATTCACGTGGGAGGAAAGTTGTTCTCTTTTCCTCCCTCAGTGTGATTTCTTGTTCATCCAGCAGCACTTTAATTAGCACCATGACATGCCAAGTTCAGATACGATATGATCAGCGAGAAGATGAGAATGAGATATGTAAAGAGAGAGCAGATCGGATTCATGTTTACATTGAACCCTATATAGGTAAATTAAATAGCCCATTAAAAGTTATAGGTCAGTGCTTCAATAGCCCATTAGCAACTTATAGGTGTTTAAACAGGCCATTAACAGTTATGCTTCTCCTTTAAAATTCACATTGGCAGGTTAATAGGATGAACTAAGTACCAGTTAATGAGAACCACATACCCAATGACAATCATGACAATCAATATCTTGCCGATGGCATACTTGCCGCATGCAGCTTCAACGTGTTCGCAGGCTATTTATACATTCACCATCCATAAGCTCATCATATAGTGAGTGCAATCACACCTTGTGAAGAAGTGTGGCTGATAGGAGTTTTACTCCAATTCACTGCAGAGTGATTTCTGGCATACAGTTCTTCTGGGTGATGTATTTACGATATTGTTTCACCAGGCCGCGTGGCACAGTAGCGCAGCGGTAGAGTTACTGCCTTACAGCGCCAGAGACCCGTATTTGATCCTGACTATGGGTGCTGTCTGTCGGGAGTATGCACATTCTCCCTGTGACCGTGTGGGTTTTCTCCGGGCGCTCTGGTTTTCTCCCACATTACAAAGATGTGCAGGTTTGTAGGTTAATTGGCTTCTGTAAATTGTCCCTAGTGTGTAGGATAGAACTGGTGTATGGGTGATTGCTGGTCGGAGCAGAGTCGATGGGCCTGTTTCCACACAGTATTTGTAAACTAAACTAAACATTGAGTTCATGCCAAACCATTCACGCTAGTTCTATGTTATCCCACTAGCTCATGCACTCACTGCACGTGAGGGGCAATTTCTAGAGGTCAGTTGACCTATAAATCTGCATGGTGTTTGGGAAGTGGGAGGAAACCGGAGCACCTGGAGGTCAGGATCAAACCCGGGTTTCTCATTCTGTGAGGCAACCCGCTGCACCACTCGATGTAATCACATGTGCTCAAGAAAGAGATGTGCAGGACAAACAGATAGTGGTGGGTTCCTGAAACCCTCTGCCATGGCTGGTGTTGGAGGCAGTTGTGATAGTGGTGTTTAAGAGGCTTTTGGATAAGGATGCAAGGATGGAGGGATATGGATCACATGCAGGCAAAGGAGATCAGTTTCACTGGGCATCATCTTTGGCATGGGCACGATGGGCTGAAGGGCCTGTGCTGTGCTGTCCTATGCTCCAAGAAAACAATTTATAGCTTATGCTCCAAAACCCCTGAAGATGCTTGAAATCTGAAGCAAAGACAGCGAATGCAGGAGATAATCAGAAGATCAGGTTTTCGATGGAAAGAGACGCACAGTTAACGTCTCAAGGTGATAAAATTTGGCGTCATCTATCTGAAATGTTAAATTCAATGCTTCTTTCCACAGATGCTGCCCAACCTGTTGAGTGTATCCACTATTATGTATTCTCATTTAGGAGACGCTCCATTGCGTGAAACCACTTTCGGTTTTAATAAATCGGCATGTAAATGCAAGTGGCTATTTTGGACTCTCTTGGCTGCAACTGGGATGTGTGTGGGCCACAAGAAAACAAAATTGAGGCTGTCTTACTACAAATTCAGACGTAAAATGTGCACCACAGGATAAAGCATAACATGAAAACCGCAACAAAATACATTATCTCTAAACAGCCAACAAGTGATTGGAACATAACATCACATTACTACATCCCCCTGAATGACATTCCAACACATCTGGAAAGATGATTGAAGCACTGATTTCAAACTGCGGAAACAGCAGGATTAAAACCAGAAATGTCATTCCTTTCCATTGTAATCTCTCCTGGGGTGGTCACGGTGGCGTAGCGGTAGAGTTGCTGCCTTACAGCGGATGCAGCGCCAGAGACCCGGGTTCGATCCTGCCTACGGGTGCTGTCTGTACGGAGTTTGTACGTTCTCCCAGTGATCTGCATGGGTTTTCTCCGAGATCTTCGGTTTCCTCCCACACTCCAAAGATGTACAGGTTTGTAGGTTTATTGGCTTGGTAAATGGAAAATTGTCCCGAGTGTGTGTAATGGGCCAGTGGGTCGAAGGGCCTGTTTCCGCGCTGTATCTCTGAACTAAACTAAACTATTCACTGTGGGCCTAACTAGCGTATTCATACAAGCCCTGATGGCATTGCTGCCTTTGTCTGCCTAGCAGTGGATTAGCTACCTACAAAGACATTATTAACCTAGCAAAGGGGAAGCAGCTTTATTCAATCAAAACACAAACTCAGCAGATCAGTCCGCATCAGTGGAGGGTAATGGACAGACGACGTTTTGAGTCGGCACCCCACCTCACCTGGAGAGGTTTGGCTGCCATATTTCCCGACATAATTGCAGTTACTACAGGACTTCACTGGAGTGAACACATTGGGAAATCCCCTGAGGATGTGCAAAGGCAGTGCTGTTGTCTCAAATCTGTCCGGGTTCAAGCCCGACCTCTGGTGCTGGCTGAGTGGAGCTTTCCCTGTGACTGCATGACCTTCATCTAGGTGCTCTGGTTTCCTCCCACATCTCCAAAAAATATATAGTTGGCAGACCAATTGGACACTACAAATTGCCAATAGTATGTGGATGAGTGGGCGAATCTGGGGCGAGTTGATGAGAATAGAATGGAATCGTGTGTTTGGTAAAATGGGTGTTTGATGATTAGATGCGGACTCAGTGTGTCTTGGTGATGTATGACTCAATGATAACACAACTAAAAATGTCAAATGGATCAAGTGCGATATTCCTGCAGATTAGACCTCTGACTGACATCAGTGAATTATCTGGTGCTACGTCAGATCGAGTTGTACTTGATAATGTGTAACAAGCATCATAATCCTGTTACACAAAACAGGATCATATCTGATTCACCATGAGAGCCCTTCAAATGCTGACTCACTTCTGTATCTCCACATGGACAGGGATTCATAAAGCCCAAGGCATTCAATGAACTTCCGTGTCAGTTTCCAGAAGATCTCTCAGACCTCAAAGCACAATCTCGCATAGGCCCTCTGTTTTCATTGCAATCCTATCCAGATCTTTTTCTTTTTTTTTTTTTTAATTTATATAGCACATTTTCAGTCAACTTGCATTGACCCCAAAGTGCTTCACATTACATTACACACAGGCAAAGGTGGGTGAAGTGTCTTGCCCCAAGGACACAACGACAGTATGCACTCCAAGCGGGATTTGAACTGGCTACCTTCCGGTCGCCAGCCGAACACTTAGCCCATTGTGCCATCTGTCGTCCCACAGGACTTGGACATTGTTGTCTCCCATCTTGGACATTATAGTCTCCCATCCGGTCCCTCTTCTGCTGGATTTAAATTATTAAAATTAGAGGGGATATCTTTATGGATAACCAATGTTTTTACAAAAGACAGTCAGGACCTTTCTCCCATGGTGGAAATGTCAAAGACTGGAGGGCATAGCTTTAAGGTAATAGGGGGAAGATTTTAAAAGTAGATTGCATGGGATCCTGGAAGAGCTAGAGACTGGATGAAGAATTGTCTTCCTGGAAGGAAGCAGAGGGTGATGATGGAAGGTTGTTTATCAGACTGGAGGCCTGTGACTAGTGGTGTACCTCAGGGATTGGTGCTGGGCCCATTGCTGTTTGTGGATAAAATAGTAAGATTAAACGAGAACTTACCAGTTTGAAGTTTGATCTGTATTTAATGAGGAGTTACGATGAGGGATTACGTGAAGAGCCCGCTCAGCACGCATGCGCGGCATACTTCAAAGCAGCGGTGTGGAATCACAGATAGACACAGTTATTGAAATAAACATAGTAAAGAAAAGGAGACATCAGTTATCAGTTTGACCCATATTATTGAGGGTGGGAGCGGAGGGCACGTAATCCCTCATCGTAACTCCTCATAAAATACAGATCAAACTTCAAACTGGTAAGTTCTCGTTTAATCTTACTATTTTACTTCGGAGTCACGTGAGTGACTACGTGAAGACTTCAAAGCTCTGTGATTTCAAACTGTGTAACAGTTATTACTTCACTCACTGCCGAAGTCCTTGAGGGAGGAAGTGTGTTATCGTAATCAACCAATGAATCTGTTTGTAGAAAAACACAATGGTATTTTTTAACAATAACAACAAAGAAATTAAATTGCTCCCCTGGGCTTAAATTAAATATTTGCAGTCTGTAAAAAAATTTCTGCAAATAAAGCAGGTTTTGCCAACGGCTTATTATAAAATTTCTGAACGGTCTTTCCCCCGAACATCCTGCTGTAGCCAGGATGTGGTCTGTAGGCACGTCCATTCTTTTGGCCGTTGACGTGTATGCTGCCTTGGTGGAGTGAGATTTGTACATGTTAGTGTTTATCCCAGCAGCTTTTAGCACCTGCTTGAGCCATCTCGAAATGGTTTGGCTCATCACCCGACCATAAGGTTTTTTATGACTGACCCACAAGGCTTTTCATCTCCCTCGAATATTTTTGGTTGTGTCTATGTAGGACAGTAGGTGGGTCATGGCACATAACCGTGGTTCTGGCGGGTAAGCCCGGAATTCCACGACTGGATTAGATGTTCCTGGTCTGCTCTGTTTGATCAGTCCTTGTATAACGACAGAGATCTGGTCTGGAGCTGTGAGCATGCTGTCCAGTCGCAATAGGTGTAGTGACTGAACCCTCTGTGCAGATACAAGTGCCATCAACATGAGTGTTTTGAGCATAGATTGTTCCAGGTTGAGGGATCTGGCTGGTGGCCATCCCCTGAGGTATGTCAGGACCACACTGACATCCCATAAATGGGTGTACCTTGGTCTAGGGGGTTAGTGTTGTAAACACCCTTCATTAGTTTGACCACCAGCGGGTGGGACCCTATGGCCTGTTGTCCTGGGGCTTGTTTTAAATAGACAGACAGGGCACTTCTAGCTGTGTTGATGGCTCTGTAGCTGAGTCCTTCATCGTGGTGAAGGTTCGCCAGGAATTCCCTGGACAAGTGCTGTTTTTTAGTGGATGTTCGGAGGGATGCTGACATGGTGTCGACGGTTTGTTCTGATAATCCCAGTCCCAGAAGTGGTTTGTGCAGAATCTGCAACCCAGGAGTTTGATTTTTTCATGGCACGGGTGGCTTGTGCCCGACACTGGGTGTTAATAACTCTGGGTCACCGGGGAATACCATCGGAGTTTCAACAACCATGTCATGGAGTATTGGGAACCATGGCTGTGTTGGCCAGTCGGGTACTATCAAAATACCTGAAGCAGAGTCCATTTGTATTGTGCGCAGTACCCGACTGATGAGGCAGAAGGGAGGAATGCATAGAAGAAGAATTTCCCCTATCCAGCGCGAACGCATCTACCGCTGCCGCCTCAAGGTCTGGTTCCCAAGCGAAATACATAGGTATCTGGTGATTTAGCCTTGATGCAAATAAATCGATATCTGGCGTGCCATATTGCTTGATACCTTTTGCAAATTTTTGGGGGTTTAACATCCATTCGATGTTGTCATTAAATTTACATGACCTGGTGTCTGCCACTATATTTAGCTTACCTGGCAGGTAAGTTGCTGATAGCCAAATATGTCTTTCGACACACCATTGCCAAATTGTGTTGACCAACTTGTCGCATGATAACGATTTTGTGCCGCCCATATGGTTAATGTAGGCCACCACCGTAGTATTATCTATTTGTAACCGTACATGCAAGTGATGCATATTTGATGCATATGCTTTTAAACCATAAAAGTCACCCAACATCTCTAGATAATTAATGCCCAGTGTAAGTGGTAATGATGACTCTGGGTTAGTCCATCTACCACCTCAAGTCAAGACCTGTGCTGGATATGGAGTTAGTTGCTCCCCAGCCTTGAGCACTGGCATCTGTTTGGATAACTAACGTAGGGTTAGTGATGATAATAGGGCTGAAACTATGCCAAACGTTTTTGCCCACCACTATAGTTCTGATATTGCTTCAGTGGGTAACTTCATGACACGATCATAATGACCTGCATGTCGTTTTGGTGCCTGTACCTTTGCTCTTTGTAAGTTTTAATAGTGCAAAGGTCCAAAATGTGTAGCCGGAAATGCTGCTACCATTTTCCCGATTACTCTGCTACTTGTCGAATAGTTGGTCGTTCGTTGACCATTAAATTGTTGCATGATTGTGCCAATTCAACTGTTTTGTCTCTTGGCAATGTTACAGTCACGTAGACTGAATTAATTGTGAAGCCCAAGTAGTCCATGATTGTGGATGGCTTCAACTTAGATTTATCTGGATGTAAGACAATCCCAGGGTTTCGAATAACTGTTTGGTAGCTGATACAGCTGACATGGTCAATTCCATGGTCTTGCCTACTGACAATATGTTTTTGTCTTCTTAATATTGCCAGAGCTGGTTTTGGTATCTTGGTGAATAATCTTGGGCTGATGTTATACATTGGGTAACGCTTTAAACTGCCATAGCTGCCCCATCCTTGTGAATGGTACTGAATAGTAAACATCTTTAAGATCAATGCTTGCCATGAAGTATCCTTTGGAAATTAGTTGTTTGGCAGTAACAAACGTTTCCATTTTGAAATGTATATACTTAACAAACATAATTAGTGCGACATCCACCATCTTTTTTGGGTTTACTTAATATATTTGATATGAATTCCAAGGGTTCATGTTTTGTTTTTCCCAATGATACCCTTTGTAATTAGTCTCACCAGTTCAGCTTGTCCCTCTCGTTTTCTTTAACTGAGAAGGAAAATACCCTCTGGGGTGAATGTTGAACTGGTGGCAATTTTACTGGTATGAATTGTATTTTGTATCCACTAATGCCATTGAGTATATACTGATCACTCGTGATAGACTCCCGTGCTTCTTTAAACAGGTGTAATCTCCCCCCTGTTAGTGTTAAGCCCCTATTTTCTATACGCTGGTAGGAACCAGACCCACCTACCTCCATGGTTATGGGTATTTCTTCTGTTTCCTGCCGGTCCAACGAGTCTTGCACATTGTCTGACGTGTCGGTGATGTTGGGGGGTGGTGCATTTTCCATGGGGTCCGCTCTGGGCCCTGGTCTCAAGAAGACTTCCGGTGAAAGAATGCGGACCCCGAGCTTTCACCAGTCCCATATGGTAGACATCGACTGGTGGACGCGATGGGGTGCTGCTGCTTGGGAATTATTGTTTTTGGTTTGCTCGTCCCGGGGCCTGCCCTCATGAGACCGAAAGTTTTTTAAGGCCTCTTCCATATCCTTCATATGCTTTGTGAGGTTTTTGCCAAAGAGCGGTGGGTCTGGCTCAGTGGCTGGGGTTTTGCACAACCCCGCAAATTTAGGATTTTATGGCAGGTCTTATGATTTGTTTACGAAGGTTGTGGTCATCTCCGTATTTGTCCACGGAACGAGCAAACGATGTGATGGCTGACGTCAGGAGCCTGAGGATCCGCTGCAGTTTTAGCTCCTGGTTCCGAATATTTGCCCCAACGTGCCCCCAGTTTTGGCTGTTTACAGCCGGCACTTTAAGGGACTCACAGTTCTCTGGAGCTGTATACGTTTCTAAGGCCTCATTGACCACCTGCTCCTGTAGGGGCCTGTTGGAGAGGTGGTTAATGCTGGCCGCTAGTTTGGCCTTTAACGGCCTCCTGCACGTGGGGCTGCCACGTAGCGGTCCACCACACCCAGCAGCTCTTCCTGTTCCTGCACCCCTTGCATACTCCCGACATCTTCAGCCAGCGTCCCCCTCTTCTTGACCAGCCCAGTCCTGGTCACCAAAGCTACCCTCGGGTAAGGAGGAAGCAATGGACAGTGCACAAGACACTGTGGAGGGAGTGCCTGAACTCCCCCTGCGAGAGCGCCCCTCACGAAGCGCGTCTCGCTGGAGCTCCTGCTCCAGGAGCCGCTCCATGCGGCTCAGGCGGCTGTCTCCTCCCCCGTGCGGGTGGAGAGACGTCCCCGTCCGACAAGTCGGAAGCCACCGGCCGGACGCTTCTTCGGTAGCTTTACTTCCAGCCCGCTGCTCAGGCGCTAGCGGGCTGGGCTCGGCACGGTGTCGGGGATAGCGGAGCGCCCGGTAAGCGGTCCTACCGCCTTGTTGCTGCCCCCCCCCCCAGATGGAACGCTCCTCCGTGGAGTCGAGCGGGGGACAGGTTTGTCCAAGAGCCTTTCTTCTCTGCCTGAAAGCAGAAGGCTCCCTGTGAAAGAAAACCCGACCTCAGGGTACTTACCTGACGGTCCGTTCTTTCACCTGTAGCGGGAGCGCCTGACTCCCGATGCGGCCGCTGTTGCACTGCTGAACGCAATGCCGCGCATGCGTGCTGAGCCGGCTCTTCACGTAGTCACTCACGTGACTCCGAAGTAAAATCAATGATTTGGATGAAAATGTACAATGCGTGTAATGTTTGACAATGTAGGTTTACAGATGACGCTAAAGTGGATGGTATCGTAGATAGCGAAGATGGTTATCAAAGATAACAGCAGGATCTCGATCAGTTGGGCAAGTTGGCCGAGGAACGATTAATGGAGTTTAATGCAGTTAAGATCGAGGTTTTGCATTTTCATAAATCAAACCTGGGCAGGACCTTCACAGTGAATGGCAAGGGAGGGTTGTAGTGCAGAGGGATCTGGGTACAGGTACATAGTTATTTGAAAAGTGGCGTCACAAGTAGATAGGTGGTCAAGAGGCTTTCAGCACGTTGGTCTGCATCAGCCAGGGTATTGAGTACAGAAGTTGGGATGTTATGTTACAGTTGTACAAGACATTAGTGAAGCCACATTTGGAGTATTGTGTTCAGCATTGGTTACCCTGCTATTGGAAAGATGTTGTTAAGCTGGAAAGAGTGCAGAGAAGATTTACAAAGGTTTTGCCAGGACTTGAGGACCTGAGCTATAGGGAGAAGTTGGGCAGGTTAGGACTTTATTCTTTGTAGTGCAGGAGAATCAATGGTGATCTTATCGAGGTGTATAAGATCATGAGGGGAAGAGATAGGGTAGATACACACAGTCTTTTACCCAGAGTAGGAGAACCAAGGACCAGAGGACATAGGTTTATGGTGAGCGTGGTAAGAGTTAATAGGAAACTGAGGGGCAACTGTGGGTGTATGGAACATACTACCAGAGGAGGTAGTTGAGGCAGGTACTATAACAACTTTTAAAAGACATTTGGCTGTGTACAGGGTTTAGAGGGATATTGGCCAAACGGGGGCAGGTAGTACCAGTTTAGATGGAGCACCTTTGTCGGCATGGGCAAGTTGGGCCAAAGGGCCTCTATTCATACTGTCTGCCTCTATTTCACTGCTGTTTTTTTTTTTGGATCTCAGCATGCACAACAGTGACTGATACATTTGTCTTTGTAAGCCACAGGTATCATGATATTTCAATGTGTATTGGTGGTACAGTGGGTAAATTACCAGGCCAGTATTCAAGAGATGTGTAGGAAGGAACTGCAGATGCTGGTTTAAACCAGAGATAGACACAAAATGCAGGAATAAGTCAGCGTGACAGGCAGCATCTATGGAGTGAAGGAATGGGTGACGTTTCGGGTTTTGGGTCGAGTCTGAAGAAGGGTCTCGACCTGAAACATCGCCCATTCCTTCTCTCCAGAGATGCTACCTGTCCTGCTGAGTTACTCCAGCAATTTGTGTCTATCACTAGTATTCAAGAGACCTGGATTATGGTGAGCAGCAATCCCACCATGGTAGCTGTGGAATTAAAATGCAGTTAATTACATAAGGTATAATTAAATATAAAGACAACAATGATAACCACAAAACTGCTGATTGTTGCAAAATCTCATTTTGGTCACCATTGCCCTTAGGGGAGATGTGTCAGTACATGGATATGCAGGGTTTGCAGGGATATGGATCATGTGCAGGCAGAGGAGATTAGTTTAGTTTGCCGTCATGTTCGGCCTGTTCCTGTGTAATGTACGGCTCTATGTTCTTAGTTGGACTGTGCATGACTCTAGGCCAACATGGATGCAGTAACTCTAAGCATCAAGTCTTTCAGATGTCACCTAACTGTGAAGTTGCTGTTGTGTAACTCAAGTTCCACTGTACGTTAATTGGTACAAGTGACAATAAACTGACCATTGAAACCGTGGTTCAAAGATGTTTGGTTTAGTTTTGAGATACAGCGTAGAAACAGGCCCTTCGGCCCAATGAGTCCATGCCGACCATCGATCAACCGTACCCTTGTTCAATCCGACAATTTAAGAGACAATTTACGGAAGCCAATTAACTTACAAACCTGTATGTCTTTGGAATGTGGGAGGAAGCTGGAGCAACCGTGAAAAACCCACACGGTCACTGGACGATCGTACAAAATACGTGCAGACAGCACCCACAAAAAGGATTGAACCCGGGTCTCTGCCGCCATAAGGAAGCAACTCCACCTCTGCGCCACTGTGCCACCCCTTCCCAGTTCTCAGGGACTAGTAGGGATGGGCAATAAATGCTGGCCTTGTAACCAATGCCCCACAGTCGGAACAAAGAAAAACAAAGTACTTCACTGGCCACAAAGTGTTGTCTGGTATGAAGAGTTTGGTAAATGCACCTCTTTCCTTATTATTTAGGCCAAGCACTGCAAACCTGCACATTAAACTGGATCCCATGCATTAAGAACATTTATCAGTGAAATAGAGACAAATACAGATGCTGGAATCTAGAGCAAAACAGAGTGTCGGAGGAACTCAGAGGGTCAGGCAGCATCTGTGGAGGGAATGGTGACGTTTTAGGTTGGGACCTTTCTTCAGAGTAATTGTGGTAGGGGGAGAAAGCTGGAAAGTTTTAGATGGACTGGGGTAAGAGAGGTGTGGAGTACGTGATCGAGGCTGGAGGTGAAAAGGAGACGTGGAGGTCAGATAAAGCAGTGAAATGTAAAGGCAGAGGGAGAAGGGGACTGTGGGTGTGAAATATTCAGCAAACTCCCAGCAAGAAGGAACTGAAGACTCCAGCAGGTCTTTGACAAACAACACTAGAGGAGATACATCCAGATGACCTATCAGTGTGAAAGGGTTAATAGAACCCCTGAGCTGTATTAATGTGCTTCTTTGAAAAAACATATAATTTGTCACATACAGTATTTGTCTCTTCCTCTTTTCGGTTCTCCCCTCCCCACCCCTGTTCCCAATACCTTTAAGCAAGTGACTCAGGTGTGCTCTGCCTTACCTGTAGGCTGGGATGCCAGGGTTCGCTATCATGATGGATTCCAGGTGAAAGCGCCCGTCACCTAGGTAACTGCAAGGAGAAGAGAAAGCACATGCTGAATTAGTGCTGGAGCGTGCCTCTGATCCGCTGCACAGACACACACATTAATCACTGATGCTGCTGCATGCAAGTGTGTCGAGGAAACCAGGTCAGTCTCGCAAACAGCTCCACAGGCACCAAACACGGGCCTCATCGAGCGACCAACAGGGGGCGGGGGAGGAATCATCACGATCGCACAGACTAGTGTGCCATGTCTTTGCTCCTCTCTTTCTCTGTGTTTAACATGGGTTTGAATTTGACAGCAACCCGTGCTGGATGGGACAGGGCTCCGTGCAGTGGGCAAGCAGCTGAACCAAGAGAAAAAAGGAACATAGGACAGTACAGCACAGGCTCTTCAGCCCACAACATCTGTGCCAAACACGATCCCAAGACCAACTCTTACCTGCCTGCACATAATCGATTCCCTGCATATCCACAGACATGACTATCCAAAAGTCTCTTGAATGGACGTTCTGGGACACACAAGAAACTGCAGATGTTGGAATTCTTCAGCTAAAGGTACTGGAGGAACTCAGCAGGAGTGGGAAGGGAATGGACAGAAGGTGTTTCGGGTCGGGATGCTTCCGCAGACTCTAGTTGAAGAGGTCAATGTTCATACCCTTTGGATTGTATGCAGCCCAAGCGGAATATGAGGTGCTGTTCCTCCAGTTTGTGTGTGGCCTCACTCCGATCAATATGGGAAGGGGAAGAGGAGATAAAATAGTTAGTAGTTAGGAGATCCAGCTGGCCCCTGGCACAAGTGTTCGGCGAAACACTTGGGGATATGAAGTCCCAGGATTAATGTCCAGCCTGGGCCAGGATATCCTGGTATCACGTGGGTCTCTCTGTGCCACTGGAAGGGTTGCAGGTTAAGGATAGAATCAGACTGCATGGGTAGTGATCTCTCTTTATCCTGGGAACGGGGAGAGTGCAGAGAACCTTCATTGTCCAACTCTCTACATTCAAGAGACGGCAGTCTCTGAGAGGGTGAAGAGGGACAACAGGAACATAAACTACTGGACCAGAAGCCTCGACTGGGAATGAGTTTAAATCCTGTTTAAAGTAGCTGGGGATTTCAAATTGTTGACTGCAAAGCTACTAGACGGTCATAAATAAAACATCTGGTTCACTAATGGCGTTTACAGAAAGAAATCTGCCATTTTATGCGATGGCAGACCCATAACAACGTGGTGGACTCATGGACTTCAGTGTCTCATGAAAAGGCTCAGCGTGGTTTAATTCAAAACCAACAAGTAATACAGAAAATACATGCATCAAATGGAAGGATAGATAGATAGATATAGATAGATAGATAGATAGATAGATAGATAGATAGATAGATAGATAGATAGATAGAGAGAGAGAGAGAGAGAGAGAGAGAGAGAGAGAGAGAGAGAGAGAGAGAGAGAGAGAGAGAGAGACAGATAGATAGATCGATCGATAGATAGATAGATAGATAGATAGATAGATAGATAGATAGATAGATAGATAGATAGATGGGACAGACAGACAGACAGACAGACAGACAGACAGACAGACAGACAGACAGACAGCATAGAAACAGGCCCTTTTGCCCACTGAGTCCACGCCGACCATTGTTCACCCATTCACACTAGTTCTATGTTATCCCACTGTCTCATCTACTTATCAAACCCACACGCCTTTGGGGTGCAGGAGGAAACTGGAGCATCCGGAAGAAACCCATGTGGTCATTTTCCACACCTGGATGATTTGATCAAATTGAAGTCAAGTTTATTGTCTTATGCACAACACCATGAGATACAGGTAAAACAGAAACCTTGCTTGCAGCAGCATCACACGCACATACGTAGCTCCAGACAACACACCAAAATCATAAATGATGCATAAATTCTACAAGGCGGTGAAAAGAAACAGACTGTGCAAACAAAAACAAGACAGTAATGCAAAAATACACAATTAGAAAACAAGTTCATTATAGTGTAGGAGGTGGTCCATGATGTTTTGTTGTTGAGGTGGGGTTAGGATTGTGCAGGCCCATTCAACAACCTGACGGTTGTAGGAAAATAACTGTTCCTCAACCTGGTGGTGTGGGACTTCAGTCTGCTCTACCTCCTACCCCCACCCACACATAGCCTCTCCCCCTGAAGAAACTCAAATAAAACTCAGATCTGAGTCCAAGTGTTGGTAACCTTCAAACACAATCCTGCCACATGGAATGTAAATGGATGTGATCGAGCCTGGGTCAAGAGCTTGAGGCTTGACTGAGTCCTGGGAGTAGGGATGAAGGCTGGGCTTAGCTATGCAATAAGGTCCTATACTGCATTTGTTTTGATAAAAAAACAGTACTGGATGTGTGCTGAAAACTCATGCTTAGGTTTCGTTTTATTATTGTCACATGTGTCCATGTACAGTGAAAAGCTTTTGTTCGCAAACAGATAGGGGCTGCAGCATTAGAGTTGCTGCCTTACAGCACCAGAGGGATGCAAGCAGAAGCCTCCATGTGGAGCATCTCGTGCAATGCTTTTTTAATTTTTTTTAAATTTATTTTTATTAGAAGTACAGTAAATTACAATAATACACATCACATATATCTTATTACATTTGTTGTACCACTTCGTTTTTCGGGCTTTAAAAAAGGTAGAAATAAAAGAAGTAAGGAAAGTGAGCAAGAATCGTGAAGGTGCAGGGAAGTGTTGGGAAAAGAAAGCCCCTTAGAGAAGAAGTTAGAGAAGGAAGTAAAGAAAGGAAATAGACCCTAGAAAGAAAATTTAAAAAAGGAGAAACAATCGCTCTATTATAACACAAAACTCCGCAAAAAAGGATATACCAACCGTGTATTTTTTTTTTGTTTTTTTTTACCCCCCGTTACCAGATCCTGATACCATTTATTTTTTTAATTACTATTGCACCCGGGCAATACTGACGACAGAAACTGTACCACAGCGACCGACTGAAGTAGCCAATTCTGCAACCACTGACCGTCAACCATCACTGACCGACCGGAAAGACGTGATATAGGAGATGGCCGGACACGAGGAAGAAGAAGACAGTACCAGAGACCCGAGTTCGATCCTGACTACGGGTGCTGTCTGTACGGATATTGTACTTTCACCCTGTGACCACGTGGGTTTTCTCCAGGTGCTCTGGTTTCCTCCCACACTCCAAAGATGTACAGGTTTATGGGTAAATTGGCTTTGGTAAAATTGTAAATTGTGCCTAGTTTGTGTAGGACAGTGCTAGTGTGCGGGGATCGCTGGTCGGCGCAGACTCGGTGGGCCGAAGTGCCGGTTTCCGTGCTGTATCTCAAACTAAACTAAGGTCAGATATATACATAGATATAATCGGTTCAAACTCATGTTCAAAAGATCGAGCAAAAGGGAAGACACAAAGTGCAGAATCTACTTCTCAGTATTGTAGTGCATCAGTGCCACAGACAAAGTCCAATGTCCTCAATAGGGTAGAGGTGAATCGGACAGTTCCCTAGCTTCAGGGAGCGGAAGGAGCAGGAATAGACAGACTCACACAATTAATTTCTCTTGCAGACAGTAAATCGCCCACAAAGTCTGATCCATAACTATTGCATTTTTTTTGAGATGCTTGTAATACGCCTCTCCGCTGTGTGATAAATAAGTAATCCTACAGAATTAACTCGTCTCATTTTATGTCTAAGATAGACACAAAATGCTGGAGTGGCTCAGGGGGACAGGCAGCATCTCTGGAGAGAAGGAATGGGTGACGTTTCGGGTGGAGACCCTTCATGTCTGCTGTACAATTACAGATTCCAAGTGACACTTCCACACCAAATAAATGAATTTGCCAGTTTTCCTTGCAAATAGCTCTGTTTCCGCAGCTGAAGAGAACAGTTAAGGTTCCCTTTGAGCTGAATTGATGATGATGTAGTGTGTTGGACCATGGGTCTGTTTGGTAGCAGGCCAGCGCAATGACGCATTGCTGGCAAACATTCGCGAGTTACACTGTGACCACTCCATCCACCGCTTTTATATGATAGCGTTCAGCATGGGCCATCATTCGTTCCGAGCTACTCTGCTGGCTCTTTAGTTTGAAGAGATTACAGAGCGATTTCATGTCTTGTATCATTAGCAGAGATTCTTGCATCATTAGAGTTCCCTGACTTGTTTTGTTACGCATGCTCCATGATTTGTATCATTACGGAGCTCCCTAACTTGTGTCCTCACCACACTTGGCGAAAATTTGAGAAAATGCTGGATATCTAAGAAGCAGAAAAATACTGAAAATACTCAGCAGGTCGGGTTGCATCTGTGGGAAGGGAAACAGAGTTAACGTTTCACGTTTCACATTGAAGACCCTGTTGTTGTTGTACGGTTAGTTCCTGGCATCTTTTCACCAGAACGCTGCCTGGGCTAGTGGGTGTTCGCTACAACGTTGGACAAACTCACATTGTTTTTTCTGGAATATTGGAGGTTGAGGGGAGACCTGATAGAAAGGTGTAAAATTATGAAAGGGCAGACATTCAGAATCTTTTTCTCAGGATGGAAATGTCAAACACTAGAGGGCATAGTTTTAAGGTGAGAGGGGCAAAGTTTAAAGGAGACATTCGGGGAATGTGATGCCAAGGGTGGTGGTAGAGGCATATACGATAGTGGTGTTTAAGAGGCTTCCAAATAGGCACATGGATCATGTGCAAGCAGAGGAAATCAGCTTTTCTTGGCAGTATGTTCAGCATAGATGTTGCGGGCCGAAGGGCCTGTTCCTGTGCTGTACTGTTCAATGAAAATCAACACAAAATACTGGAGTAACTCAGCAAGTCAGGCAGCGTATCTGGAGAAAAGGAATAGGTGATGTTTCGAGACTAGACACTTCTGCATACTGAGAGTGGTTCAGACTGAGAGAAGTGTCACCGTCTGAAGAAGGATCTCGACCCCAAACATCACTTCTCCAGAGACGCTGCCTGACCTGCTGAATTCCTCCAGCATCGGTGTAAACCAACATCCGCAGCTCTTTCCTCCAATGTTCTATATAATTACACAGTTGTCTACTGTAGCTCCAAGATATATTGTTGCAGATTTCCTAAATGCAGCACCATGTCTTGTGTCATGACAAAGTCTCCTGGCACAACTCCAGGCTGTACACCACCACAGGAATCTTAAATGCAACTCCATAGCTCGAGGCATCTTTGGGCTTCCTGTGCAATTCCATGACTTCAGCATTTCGTGAAACCCAGTGCAGTTTCATAGCTTACTGTCTACCAAAGACACAGGAGCTGGTGGCGCTGGCGATGTCAACCAAGGTAGAATTGGGGCTATGAGCTGGTTGGAAAATCGACTGAAGCAAGGACAAGATCAGCCCGATGGGAGATGAGAGCTAACAAAACACGAGCAGCTTCTGAACACAATCCGGCGACTCGCCCCACAAAATGCGGGCATTTGTCCAGCGATTGTTTCTCCTCCTTCTCCCCCCAGACTCCAGGCCATACAAAACAAAATATGGGAGCCCCCTCCCCGCCCGATGGCCTGTGCACACCTAGCTCAGCAGGAAACTTATAGCGAGAGGCAGAAGGGGGAGAAAATCAGCAAGAATAGAAAACCAGTGAGCAGAAACTGTCATCTCAAAATGCTCAGATTCCAGTAAAAAACATTGCCTAAGGTCCCACTGGGAGGATGGATTTGACTTTACAGTTTAGATTAGACCTCATTGCTCACCAATTATCATTCAATGCAGGCTAGGTTCCATGCCGTCTGCATGCAGGCAGCTTGTTATCACCCAGTCTCAGGCAAAGCTATATAAACAGCTGGCACAGTAATGATGTGGTGGTCTGGCCCCTCTTCACTTGTAACGATGATGTATACGATTATAATATTTATTAAGTGCACCACTGGCTTCTAGTCATCAATTTGCTAAATATGCCGACGACAATGTGTGATCAATAGCAGTTGATCAATACCCGGCTAATATTTCCTTTTTTTTTACCTAATCTATTGACAGGCTGTCCAGTTTGAGACCTTTGTTCTTTACCGTCCATCTAATTGGGAGAATTACATCTTTCCCTTTGCCACTGGCACGGCTTTTGTTAGCTCACTTTAATTGGGATGTAGGGGTGGATGTGGATGGTACGAGGTCACTCTCACCTCAGACTCAGAAGGTGGAGGGTTTGAGCCCAAATCAAGGGACATGATTGAGCAGAGACACTACCCTGAAGAAAGGTCTTGACCCGAAACGTCACCCATTCCTTCTCTCCAGAGATACAAAAATACCTCATCACTTAGCCTGCACAGCCATCCGTGGCAATGAGTTCCACAGATTCACCACCCTCCGGCTCAAGACTTTTTTTTTGGCTTTGCACCATTATTGTTTTTTTTTATATATACTATCTGAAAAAGGGTCTCGACCAGAAACATCACCCATTCCTTCTCTCCAGAGATGCTGCCTGTCCTGCTGAGTTACTCCAGCTTTTTGTATCTATCTTCGGTTTAAACCAGCATCTGGAGTTCCTTCCTACACTAAGCTGACACTTACTGATCACTGCAGTACTGATCACTGACAGAAGGTCAATCAGATGCCTGCACCATCCAATCCTATTAACAAATCAGTGAGTTAACAAAAGCATAAAAGCAAAGTGTTTACCTGGTTAACTAAGAAAATGCAATTGTGCATTTTACAATTTTTGGAGAAGGTATGAAAAACTAAACTGCACTAGGGGCAATTTACCATTTTACCGAAACCAATGAACCTGCAGACATGCAAGCAGAGGAGATGAGTTCTGTTTGGTGTCATGTTTGTCATAGACATTGTGGGCTGAAGGGCCCGTTTCTGCACTGTATCTTCTTTCTATGGTGCTGAGTGGGTTCATCATATTCTGCTTTTACCTATTTTTATTGTAATATCTTTAAGGTCCCATCATTTGAACCGCCCAATGGATGCCATCTTGAAAATGTCCTCAAAGATAAGACACAAAATGCTGGAGTAACTCAGCAGGACAGGCAGCAGCTCTGGAGAGAAGCAATGGGTGACGTTTGGGGTCGAGACCCTTCTTCGGACCCGAACCCGAACTTCTTCAGTGTCGACCAGAAACGCCACCCATTCCTTCTCTCCACAGATGCTGCCTGTCCCGCTGAGTTACTCCAACATTTTGTGTCTATCTGCGATTTAAACCAGCACCTGCAGTTCCTTCTTACACATTGAAGATGTTGTCACCTAACGTCATCCCTTGATTTGCCATGTCACCATGAGCTTGCCATTGTTTGCCTGCCTTACGAGTACTGGCTCGAAGGGCCGAATGGCCTACTCCTGCACCTATTAGTCTATTGTCTACTCTTGGAAATCCAGTTGAAAAACATTCTCTTTGTTACCTGTGTGGATGTTTCTTGATGTTTATCAAACCACCTTCCTCCTCCCACTCCGGCAGTCCCAATTAAAGAAAGTTAATTAAAAATAAAAGACAAACAATTTACGATATGGTGCTGCCCAGGTGGCTTTTCCGCAGGGATGCTCTCAGGAATATGCTGGACATTAATATGCACCTCTGGAGCAATCCCAAAGGGTAATAACTCGCAGCCTGTCCTTTGCATTGTCACACACCTCTCTCAGCCACACTCGCTTCTCTGGTCTATGTCACTTATTGCATTTTTTAACGCCCGACCGTCAGTAGGAATCTAAAAACATAGATACGGGACCTCGACCATAAAGATCACAGGCTGCTCCTTATTTACAAGGCGCAGCTTTTATTAACGTTTTATGGCTTTTCATTTGCAAATACAGTGGACAGCTTTGCAGGGAGACAAACAAGGAAAAGATGAGGCTGTTAACCTAAATATAGACACATATGTTGCAGGTTTTATTGCACCTATCTGGAGGGAGCAGTCTATCAGCTGTAATTCAAGTTTTATTTCCACTGCTTTTTCAGACCACACAACGTCGTGTGAGAAACTGTGAGAGAGTTGAGTGATTTAAATAATTCAAGTCTTCAAAATAGGAAGGGTCAGATGGTGGTGAAACTGCAGTTCATCTCCCATGGATATTCACTTCACATGGACAAGCAGGGAATAGAGGGATATGGATCACGTGCAGGCAGAGGAGATGTGATTTGACATCATGTATGGCACAGACACTGTGGGCTGAATGGCCTGTTTCTGTGCTGTACCTTTCTACGCTCTGACAGATGATAAATGATACATTTTAAGACAGCCCTGTCTTCAGCTGAAATGACCACTCTCTCCTGCAGATAAAAGAGCACCTACAATAAGGAGCATACTGAACTGACATCTCGGATTAAGATTGGCATCTAGAATGCCTACACCTCCATCAATTTCAATTATGCTTGAATAAAGGGGCTTGTAATTCAAAGCCTGGTGTTCAAATGTTGTTACAATATTGAAGGAGGCCATACACAGAAAAATTAGGTATATGGATCACATACAGGCAGATGAGGTTAGTTTAATGTGTAAGAATGCTGGTTTACACCGAAGATAGACACAAAATGCTGGAGTAACTCAGTGGGACAGGCACCATCTCTGGAAAGAAGGAGTGGGTGATGTTACCCTTTCCTTCTCTCCAGAGATGCTGCCTGTCCCACTGAGTTACTCCAGCATTTTGTGTCTACCATGAGATTAGTTTAACATCCATGTTCAGCATGACCATTTTGGGCTGTAGGGGCCCGTTCCTGTACTGTACTGTTTTATATTCTACTTTCATTAGCCTACCAAAGATTCTGACCCATGGAACGTTTCAACATCCATGTTGGTCCACGCAACCTCCTGGTTAATTGGATTCTTTACCACGTCCGGTCCAACTGTACAGGGGCAAGTGTAGGAGCACAAACCAGTGTCCTGTTAACTCCGTGGTCCAGGAATTAAAAATGAATACACAGGGCGCTGATTTGGGAACATATGGGATAGAGAGCAAATGGACGCTGATACCAATGGGTTTAAACTTCCCTTTCTATCAGCTCTTCCTGCTTATTTCTTACAGCGTCACAGAGACAAACAACATGGGAACAGGCCCAGTGGTGCAGCGGTAGAGTTGCTGTCTTACAGCGCCAGAGACCTGGGGTTGATCCTGACTACGGGTGCTGTCTGTACGGAGTTTGTACGTTTTCCCTGTGACTGTGTGGGTTTTTCTCTGGGTGCTCCGGTTCCTCCCACACTCCAAAGACGTACAGGTTTGTAGGTTAATTAGCTTTGCTAAATTGTAAATTGTCCCTTGGTCATCACACGCCTCAGCACTGGTGAGTAAGGCAAGGCAGCGCCTTTACCACCTCAGGCAATTGAGGAAATTCAGAGTGTCTCCGAGGATCCTACAGTGCTTCTACGCAGCGGCGGTGGAAAGCATCTTGTCTGGGAACATTACCATCTAGTTCGGGAATTGCTCTGCCAAGGACAAGAAGGCTCTGCAGAGAGTAGTGCGTTCGGCCGAACGCACTATGGGAACTTCACTCACCCCCCTGCAGGAACTATACAACAGGAGGTGCAACTCCAGAGCAAACAAAATCATGAGAGACCTCTTCCACCCCTGCAACGGACTGTTCCAGCCGCTACGGTCAGGCAAACGCCTCCGTTGCGATGCAGTGAGAACGGAGAGGTTGAAAAGGAGTTTCTTCCCAGAGGCAATTCGGACTTTAAACGCCTTTCTCACCAGGGACTAACTCTACAGAACGTTTTTCCTTCTATTATTTATTATGTAAAAGAATATGTGTGTTATGATTGTGTTTATAATTTGTTTGGTTGTTTTGTTGTTTGTCTTTTGCACAAAAGTCCGCGAGCATTGCCACTTTCATTTCACTGCACATCTCGTATGTGTATGTGACAAATAAACTTGACTTGACTTGACTAGTTTGCAGGAAAGTGCTAGTATACGGGTTATGGCTGGTCAGCGCAGACACGGTGGGCTGAAGGCCTTGTTTCCACGCTGCATGTCCCTGCAGCTCACCAAGTCCATGCTCACCCATTTGTACTCATTTTATTCCCCACATGTTCCCATCAAGTTCCCCCAGATTCTGCCTGTCAGCTATACACCAGAGTTAATTTATCACAGCTAATTAATCAACCAATCCACATGCCTTGGGCAGGAGTAACTTGGAAAACCCACACGGTCACAGGGAGAAAGGGCAAACTCCAGAAATAGACCAGCAGAGGTCAGGATCAAACTCTAGTCAATGCAGATGTGAGGCAGCGACTCTATCAGTGTTTCAGATAACTGTCTGTCTGAATGAGTTGAGAATGAGCCACGAGAATGACTAAATGAGGAGTTTGTTTTCTGATTAGCCTAAAAGACTGAACCTTGTACAAACACCATTTTGAGTCCTGCACAAAATATGTTCTAAACCAGAATTAATCCAAATTTGGATGAAGGCAAGAAGAAAATATGGAGGCTAATGAAGGCGTGGATTTGGATGAATGTAATGATATCATGGACCAGCCTCCAGTGAGAATGAATCTCCAGCAGTGAGTACAGTGAGTATGAGGGATGATTATCTCACTGCCTGCAAATTGACAATCTAGCCCTAATGCAGTGAGAATGGACATATGTGGCGATCAGCAATGGAAACATGGGGAGAGGCAGCTGGAGGATTTGCAGTGAGAACCATGAGAAATACTTTCAAACAGAGTTGGAAAAGTGTGTGGGAGTTATATTAATCACTACTTTCTAAATCTTAATCATTTTACTAATTAATGAACTGTTGCATGGCCAGAACATTCACAGCTTAAAGAATACATCATAAAGAATGAATGTTAACAATTTTTTTAACCTCCTTACCAATCTTGATTTGGGATCATTGCCTTTGGCAGGTCTGAGGGGTGTAGAGGACACAAATTGACCCCACATGGTGGTGTATTCCTGACAAAAAGCAGTTGCTTTATCTCTTCGCAGATGAGAGCATCAATGACAGTCCCCATTTAGTTTAGTTTAGAGTCAGTCATAGTCACAGAGTGATACAGTGTGAAAACAGGCCCTTCGGCCCAACTCACTCACGTCCCAGCCACACCAGTCCCACCTGCCTGCACTTGGTCCATATCCCTGCAAACCTGTCCGATCCGTGTAGATACAGCGTGGAAACAGACTCTTTGGCCCACGAGTCCACACCGACCATTGATTACCCGTTCACACCAGTTCTATGTTATTCCACTTTCTCATCCACTCTCTACACACACTAGAGACATTTTACAGAGGCTAATTAACCGACAAACCTGCATGTCTTTGGGATGTGGGAATAAGCCAGATCACCTGGAGGAAACCCATTAACGTGCAAACTCCATATAGACAGCACCCAAGGTCAGGTTCAAACCGTGGTTTCTGGCACTGAGGCAGCAGCTCTACCAGCTGCGCCGCTGTTAGTACCCACTTCCACATGAACTTGAACTAGGCCTGCTGGGCTGTTGAGAGTCAACCACATAGAAACATAGAAATTAGGTGCAGGAGTAGGCCATTCGGCCCTTCGAGCCTGCACCACCATTCAATATGATCATGGCTGATCATCCAACTCAGTATCCTGTACCTGCCTTCTCTCCATACCCTCTGATCCCTTTAGCCACAAGGGCCACATCTAACTCACAAACTCACATTGGTGGGTCTGGAGTCAATAGATGCCAAGATAAATGAATCTCTTGTGCCTGTGCATGATCCATATCCCTCCTTTCCCTGCATATCCATGTGTCCATCTAAAAGCCTCTTTAACACCAATAGCAAGTCTGCCCCCACCACCATCCCTGACAGCCTGTTCCCGGCACCCACCATTCTCTGTGTAAAAAACTAGCAAAGCACAGCTCCTTCAAACTTTGTCGCTTTCATCTTAAAGTTATTCCCTTTATCTTTGACATGTCCTTGCTAAGAAAAAGGTTCTTACTGTCTACCACGTTTCGACCTCTCATGATTTGATATACTTCTGTCAGCTCTTCCCTCACCTCCAGTGTTCCAGAGAAAACAATCCAACGTCTACCCAACCATTCCTTATAACTTTTAAAAGATGCTGCTTAATGTACCTTCTGGAATCTGAAAATGGGAGTTTACCCTCCTACCATCGGGAGGCGCTACAGGTCTCTATTGGACCACATCGAACAAGTCTTAAAAAGGCTTGACTGGGTCAGATATTACCCTGGGTCACAGAGTCGGACACTTATTATTATTTATTCAAATCGTTTGCTATGTCGCTCTTCCAGGGAGATGCTAATGCATTTCGTTGTCTTCGACTGTACACTGCCCAAGCCAACCATCATGCCTCTGAATCTGCACTTGCGACCTTCTGGAATCGGTTGTCAAGACCCTACAAGTCAGGCCTGAAGATAAGGGTCCCGAGTCTGAAATGTCTCCCATCCTTTTGCTCCAGAGATGCTGCCTGACCAGCTGAGTTATTCCACCACTTTGTGTCTATCTTCAGTATATACCAACCACATAGAAAATAGGCCACTTGGGCCTTCAAGCCAGCACCCTCATTCAATATGATCATGGCTGATCATCCAAAATCAGTACCCCGTTCCTGCTTTTTCCTTCTAACCCTTGATTCCGTTAGCCCTAAGAGCTAAATCTAACTCGTGAAAACACCCAGTGAATTGGCCTGCACTGCCTTCTGCGGCAGTAAATTCCACAGATTCACAACTCTCTGGGTGAAGACATTTTTCCTCATTTCAGTCTTAAATGGCCGACCCCTTATTCTTAAACTATGACCCCTAGTTCTGGACTCCCCCAACATCAGAATCATTTTTCCTGCATCAAGCCTGTCCAATCCCTTAAGAATTTTATATGTTTCTATATTTGCATCTGCAGTTCCTTTCTACACCACTGACAAAGTCTCGACTCGTGGTGGGAGGCAAATACAGTTGAGGGAAGTAAACCATTCCATTAGTGATGGGAGTGGAAGCATTGGGGATGGGATCAATGTATCATGAGCGTCTCTGCTGTTGGAATAACTGTGTGAGGCCAGGGTTTCAGCAGCTCCAATCCCAGGCTGCAATGTGGAAATTGCTAAGCGCACAATGTCTTGGAGCCAATTGATATGTTCACAGCAAACATGTGCTGCCCACTCCAAACTGCCAGGAGTTAAATTCAGATGCCCTCCGACTGTAAAGGAACAAATGAAATATCTAATCACGACTGAAGAGATGAGAGGAATCTATCCTAAAGAATGTATTTTCCTATCCAGATTGCTTTATTTCTATTCCATTTTCTCCCATCGTACATATCCAATGACCACACTGTTTCTAAAACTGTAGATTGGAGCGAGCACTGAGTTTGGCTTTCAATTGTTCTGTGCCATTCATGATGAAAGATGGGTCAAGCCAACAGTTTAGACTGGAGCATATAAAACTTAGCTGACGTGCAGTAAACCAGCGTGGCTTCCACTGCCGAAGGTGTCTTCTTTCAGATGGGATGTTAAATCCAGGCACTGCCGCCTTCTCAAGTGGACATAAAATAGCCCAGGGTACTATTTCAAAAATGGGCTGGAGAATCCTCCTCAAAATTGACATTGCAAGAGGCGCAGCTGGTAGAGCAGTTGCCTCACACAGCCAGGAAGCCGGGTTTGATCCTGACATCGGGAGCTGTCTGTGTGAAGTTTGCACGATATCCCTGTGAATGCTTGGGCCTCCCTCAGGTGCTCCGGTTTTTTCCATCCCAAAAACGCACGGGTTTGTAGGTTAATTGACCTTTGAAAAATTGCCCCTAATGTGTAGGGAGTGGATGAAAAAGTGGGATAACATAGAACCGTTTGAACGGGCGATCGATGGTTGGCGTGTACTCGGTGGGCTGGAGGATCTGTTTTATTGGTGTGTCTCTAAAAAAAAATCCTCAATTCACATCACTAAAGCACAAAATCGGATCATCTTCACACTGCTCTCTGTGGGAACTTGCCGGGCACTTATTGATACTTTGATATCTACATGCAAATTGTGGCCAATTTTAATGTATTTCATGGGCAATTGGTGCAGTCCTGCCTACAGCATGCACATAAAACTGATTTTAATAAACACCATTAAATCTCAAAACCATGCAAATGTCTTAATTAGAATGGGTTTCAGAGTTCAGTAACCTGTGCTCCCATTTTGTTTTAATAATAAGTGTGGGATTGATAAGATGCAAATGAAAGCGATGTCCTGTATCTGTAAAGGTTTCCATGGTGGCGCAGCAGGTAGAGCTGCTGCCTGACAGCACCAAAGACCCGGGTTCCCATCCTAACCTCAGATGCTGTCTGTGTAGAGTTTACACATTCTCCCTGTGACCCTGTGGGCTTCCTCCGGTATCCTCTCACATCACGATGGTGTGCGGGTTAGTGGGTCAACTGCGCCCTTTGACATTGCCTCTAGTGTGTATGTGTGTGGGGGGGGGGGGGGGGGGGGAGGTGTAATGCAAATGTGGGATAACACAGAACGAGTGTGAACGGGTCATGAGTGGTCGGCGTGTAGACGGTGGACCAATGGGCCTGTTTCCATGCTGTATTTTTCAATCAATCATTTTAATTTTCTGCAGAAATCTCTCCTGCATGAAACTTCCCAATTCCCACTTACAATTAAACGACAAAAAATATATATATGTTTCACTTCCGAGGTTCTTTCCCCAAACAAATGCTTCTCGAAGCATAGTTCCCCAATGTTCCAACAACCAATTAGCCTGCCGTCTCCTCGCTGGGTGTAAACTTCCTTGATATACAGTGTGTAGCAATTACTTGTTCCAGTAATATAACACTGGGCCAGTCCAAAATCAGCACCTCCACGAATTTTAATGTGACACCAAAGCCACTTAAAAACATAAAGCCATTAATGTGATGGATGGCAAACAAGAGAAGTACAGCTGGAAAGGTTCTGGTGTATTTTAACCTTCACAAGGCGACTGGGGATTGGGCTGAATCTTACTGTTACCAAAGTTCTGGTTGTCACCAAAAACCCGCTGAAGATTTCAATTGTAGTGGCATTTTCAGAAAGTCGGGAGGGGGGGGGGAGGGGGGCGGGGATTATCTATCAGCAAAATAGTCACCACTTCATTCAGCAACGCACCCTGGCAACATTTAACATTTTAGGCGGACAGAACATGTGGAATGAGGGAGGAAAGGAAGGGAATAACAAAATGAAAAGGAAAAAAGGAAAGGAAAGTTTTCATATAAAGCATGTTTTTTATATACAGTTTTGTAAGCAAGAAATTAAGCAATTTATACACAGCAGGCTCCACAAACAGTGGAAACAAAGAACTGCAGATGCTGCTTTATACTAAAAATAGACACAGTGCTGGAGTAACTCAGCGGGCCAGGCAGTGTCTCTGGAGAAAAAGGATGGGTGACGTTCTGTGTCGGGAAGAAGTGTTTCCAGAGATGCCGCCTGACCCGCTGAGTTACTCCAGCAATTTGTGTTCACTAATGTAGGGTCATTAAGGGGTAAATGTCGGTCAAGTGCAGGGTAGCAAGATTGGTAGCGATGGACACTTGATGGTTGGCATGGACATGGTGGGCTGATGGGCCTGTTTGTGACTATTGGAGGCCAGGATTCTCCCTCCACCTCCACCTCTCGGGATTACTCCCCACTGTTTACTGATGCCCATGAACCAGGTGCAGATGGGGAGGTTCCATTTTGTTGGCCCAGAACACCCTGGATGGCATTGGTGAGGACTGGCACTGTGAGGATGCCAAGCACCTGAATGCCCATGAAAACTTTGACAGAAGGCAAGGCCCTATCCACACCTCCACTGGCAATGAAAATCAAGAGACAAACTTAATACTTAATACTCGGGTGCTGTCTGTGTGGAGTTTGCACGTTACTCCTGTGACCACATGGGTTTCCTTCAGATACTCCGGTTTCCTCCCACATCCCAAAGATGTTTGGGCTTGTAAGTTAGTTGGCCTTTTTTAAATTGGCACTAGTGTGTAAGGCATGGATGTGAAAGTGGAATAACATAGAACTAGTATGGACTCGGAGTGCCTGTTTCTATGCTGTAACTTTCAATCAATCAATCAATCAATCAATCAATCAATCAATCATTAAAATATTAAAATATTAAAAAATAATTTATAAATTAAAAATTATTTAAAATGTAAAAATTAATTAAAAACATAAACGATTATAAGAGCAGCAAACTAAAATGAATAAACTTAAGAAGGAAGGAATTTATCTTCCCCTCTCTTTCTCCTCTTGCTTTCATCATCCTTTGACCTGTAATTACCGTCAAAATTAAACGAATCGCAGATCTGAGAGATGTCATTGACAGGGAGTTATTGAGTCAGAGTTATTCAGCGCAGAAACTGGCCATTCGGACCAACTCACCCGTGCTAAGCCAGGTACCATCTTGAGCTAGTCCCGTTTACCTGCATATGGCCCATATCCCTCCATCTTTCCTAACCATGAACCTGTCCTAATGTTTTTTTACACATAGTAGCAGTATCTGCTCTTACCACTTCCTCTGAAAAACGTTCCCCTGAGGTCCCTTTTAAATCTTTCTCCTCTCCCCATAAACCTATGTCCTCTAGTTTTAGACTCAAAAGACTTAATGGCGAGCAAGTGAAAAATTCAGTGTTTGACAGTTTACTGCTGTTCGTGTGTTCAAACGTGCCAGTGTTAGCCAGTGCGATTGAACTGAATGTTTTTTTTATCGTTGTCAGTAGAGGGGATAAGTATTGTCCAGGGCAGTGGTTCTTCTTCATAGCTGTGCTTTGTGTACATGTGAGAGGGCTGCTTGCGCAATGGACGATGAAATAGCCAATCTAAAGGCAGCACGGTGGTGCAGCGGTAGAGTTGCTGCCTTACAACGCCAGAGACCCGGTTCGATCCTGACTACGGGTGCTGTCTGTATGGAGTTTGCATGTTCTCCCTCTGGGTTTTGTCCGGGAGCTCCGGTTTCCTCCCACACTACAAAGATGTACAGGTTTGTAGGTTAATCGGCTTGGTCTAATTGTCTATTGTCCCTAGTGTGTGTAGGGCAGCGTTAGGTTGCGGGGATTGCTGGTCGGCGCAGACTCGCTGTTTCTGCGCTGTATCTCTAAACTAAACTAAACTAAAAAAAGTTCAGTTAAAAGATCATCGACTTGAACGGTTTACTTTGTTTTCTATCTCTGCAGGTGCTGCCTGACCTGCTGAGGGCTGCCATCATTTTCTATTTCATCATCGCACTGTTAATTTCATGGCTATCAGTGTTGCCTTGGAGACGGGGGTAAGGAAGACTCCATTGTATTCTTGCAAGTCTGTGCTATTGGCATCAAAGTAAATGACTGAGACAATTTTTAACATTTGGCCCAACTTGCTTTATTTACCGTGGAGAAGCCTCGCACCTCAACCTGACAACACAAACAACTAAAGGACACAAACTTAGTAGGTCAGGCGGCATCTCTGTCACCTCTTCCATGACCAACACTAGACCATTGTGGGCTCCACCTTTCCTGATTCCTTGGATTTGTTCTGTACCTTTTCAAAGCTCTAGTTACCCTCTCCCCTAACTCTCAGTCTGAAGAAGAGTCTCGACCAGAAACATCACCTATTCCTTTCCTCCATAGATGTTGTTTGACCTGCTGCGTCACTCCAGCATTTTGTGACTATCTGTGGAGAACGTGGATAAGTGACGTTTCAGGTCGAGACCCTTCTTCAGACCGAAGAAGGGTCCCGACCCAAATTGTTCCGTGTCCATGTTCTCCAGAGATGCTGCCAGCACACTGCGCCCTTTGTGTATTAACCAGCATCTGGACATCCGGTGGCGCTGTTGCTAGCTGCCTCCGCCCATGGTGTGGCTGTCTTTTTTAATTTTGTTATGTTTAGTGCGTTTTTTTAATTTTTTTGTTTTTTTCCGGTATTTTATGTGGGGGGAAGTGGGTAGGGTAAGGGGGAAACCGTCCTCAGTCACTTCCTGGCGAGGATGCGGCTATTATCCGAGTCGCTTGATTGGAGGAGGTTGACTGGACTTTGGTTCCTTCCCTCACAGTGGGGAACTTTGGTGCTGCTGTGGGGATGTTTGTGTTGTGGACTACTGTGTTCTGTGTTTTTGTGTTTTTTGTTTTTTTTTTTTTTTTTTTTTTTTTTTGTATGACTGTAAGGGAAAAATAATATCGTTGCCTCTTCATTGAAGACAATGACAATAAATTAAATCAAATCAAATCAAATCTGCAGTCCCTTGTTTCTACACAAATGACAACGCCATTCAATGTGATCACTATGCATGAAGCAATTCAACGTGGACTTCCACATGAATCTAAGACGGATGGTCTTAGAGCGACAGAAACATGCCACAAAAAACCCGAGGAACCCAATTCGCAAATCAGCAGAATGTGCGCGGGGAGCAAGGTTAGTCAGCATGAACGATCGCGCATAGACCAGACTGCGTAAGGATGCCATGCTTTCTTCTTTAAAGACTCTAACAGAAGTGGGGACAGGTGGAAATCAAATTCACTGTTCAGAACGTTGCTCATCAAAGTTACAGACACTTGAAATAAATCAGAACCTAGTCTTACTGACATTAATAAATCCATTACAGTCACATTCACACATATTCTGGTGTTTTCTATTTGTTAGAATTCACTTTGTTATCTCCAAAGCTCACTACCGATAACCTTGATTTAATTTGTCACCAAATGCCTGTAGAAATCTTTCCCAAAATGCTTGATGTTATTACACTTGATCTCCTCCCTGAGCACTCCATTTCAAATACTTCACACAAACATTAATCGATAGAGCGCAGCACGAACAGCACAGAGGCCGGCTGCTTTGTTCAACACATGGTGCTGCTTATTCTCCCCATGAGCCACTTCCCATTTTGCCATCTCATCTTGTCATTGTTGATGTCTTCACTGAAGCTTACAACAGGGTGGGTCTTCTTCCCATCTGACAATGAAGGACGTAAGCTGTGGTCACAGTTTCTGCGCTGGCAGGAGGTGAGGAGCCAGGGGTTGCATTTTATCGCAGATATGCGATGGTGGCATTTTAGAGACTCTTGGACAGCGACTGATATACAAGGAATGGAAGGTATATGGAATATTTGAAGGCAAATATGGGTTCATCATAAGGTCATAAATGTAATAGGACTTAGAATTAGGCACATCAAGTCTACTCCGCCATTCATTCATGGTTGATCTATCTCTCCCTCCTAACCCCATTCTCCTGCTTTCTCCCCATAACCTCTGACACCCATTATAATCAAGAATCTATCTAAGAGATCTCGGCACAGACATTGCGGGCTGAAGGGCCTGTGCTGGCGATATGGACCTGGGAGAGGACACTGACATTGGTTCCTTCATCCTTTCAATGAACTACTGCTCTTTGACTACTGCGCGTTGCTCGGGTCTATATGGACCATTCCCAATATTTTGGGACCCCTTGGGAGCTCTTGGCCAAGGCAGACATTGATTACAAAACTCATCATTCCCTCCGATGTGCCAGATCGCCGTTGATTGAGGAACAGGGTGCTTGAAGACCAGTAGCTCAGACCTGGCACAAGATTTATACTCGACGGGGCAAAAGCAATCCTTGTCCTCCATTTCGGAGTACGTACTGCAGGCACCTCAAAGTTCCAGGAAATAAACCACCAACGTTGTCTCCACATCAAGTTCATTGGACGGGTGGGGAAACCAATGTCAGTGTCCTCCCCCAGACCACATCTCCAGCACGGAGGCCCTAGCTCACGCGACTCATGTTGGCCAGGCCATGATGTTTCCATGCCCAACCCCAGACTCCCAAAACAACTCTACTCTGAGCTCTGTCGCAGGAATGGATTATCAAGGGGGACAGAGGAAACGACTAAAGGAGTACTCAAAACTTCCTTGAATAAATGCAATCTCCTCATGATCTCCTGGGAATCTCAAGCCCAAGAATCTCAACAGAGGAGCACGAGTAGCTGGGGTGGGATTGACAATCTCGATTTTGTGCGGCGGCAGGCAGTTGATAGGAATGTTCGGTGAACATTCGGAGGGAGAGATAGATCAGCCATGATAGAATGGCGGAGTAGATTTGATGGGACGAATGGCCTAATTCTACTCCGATCACTTATGACCTTATGAACATTCGTAACTCTGTCCGCACCAAAATGTGGCGACACATGTGGACTGCCTGGGTGGGGTCTGTGACATGATTTTACCGGGTTGTAGGCAAAACAAAGCATTTCACCGTACCTAGGTCCATGTGGCAATAAAGTATCGTTGAATTGGATTTGAGTGTCGGAAGCCTTGTGTAAGTGGCAGAAGGAGTGCACAGACTCACAAACTACCACCCCCCCCCCCCGCCAGCCATCACACTGTGGAGATATCTGCAGTTCCCACATTGGAATCGTCAGTGTCCTGTGAAGCCCCAGCCCTGCGGCCTGTCAGTCAACCTCCTGCTCAAGGCACTGCCTAAGGAGAGGATGTCTCTGTATCACCTGAGAGCACGAGTCAGAGTTGCTGGTGGTGGTGGCTCCTGAAGGGATGTAAAACCGCAATCATTTCATTCAGAGGTGAGAGTGCCACCCATTGAGCCATGACTGTGCTGCCCCACTAATAGGTGGTTAGCAGATGTAGTGAGGATGACTGGCACTCTGGGAGTTGATCAAACAGGACGAGCAGGGTGTCGGAGACGTTAGCTGACTTCACACAAACAACACACTGCGGATGTGGCACCTATAGGGTAACAAGGCACACTGATCCACTCTTCACCATATGTGGCTGTTGAGGAAAGCTTGTGACAAATGGCCTCCATTGGTTTCCTGAAGGAAAGGTGGGCATCCTCTGCGAATTGACAAAGAGGCGATGTTAGCTGGGTTTGGGGGGGGGGGGGGGGGGGGGGGGGGGGGGTGGGGGGGTGGAGGTGAGAGTTGGGCGGATTTAATCTGCAACAGCAAGAAAGACACCTACATTACATGGTGAGGAGCAGGACCATTCACCACACTGACTACAGTGGCTCACAAAGACGGAATTGAGTTGCAAGATACAGGAATGGAAAGATGCAGCATGGAAACAGGCCCTTTGACCCACCGAGTCCACGCCAACCATCAATCACCCATTCACATGAGTTCTATGTTAACTCACTTTCTCGTCCAATTTACGGAGGGAAACGTACAAACCCGCACACCTTTGGAATGTCGGAGGGATGAGGAATATACGCACATGGAGGAAACCCATGCAGTCACAGGGAGAATGTGTAAACTTCACATAGACAGCACCTGAAGTCAGGATCAAGCCTGGGTAATCTGGCACTGTGAAGCAGCAGCTTAACCAGATGTGCCACTGTGCTGCCCTCCCATCCTATTCAAGGGCATCAAATGTCAACCTTGCCCAACTTGACATATTGCATATGGGAATCATAGAGAGAACACCTTGTTCTTGTGAAAGTAGCACAATGAGTTCTTTCATCTCATCGTACACTCCCGTCCATAGAATCCTTAACACCTTGCTTGACTCTTCTGGGAACAGTTTAAGTGCACCCTACCTGAGCAGGGAGTTCAGCAACATTAACAATTTGTGTGTCAACCTAGATTACATGCTCTTGTCTCAGTCCAGCTGAACACAAGCATCCAACTCAGAAACAAGTGATATCAAATGACCTCAACTGAGACGTATAGATTGGAAAACTGTACAAAAAAAAGTGATTTTCTGCTCAGGCCAAATAATCAAAGGCTAGTCTTTCAGATATCTGCCAATTTTCGTTTCAATAAATCTGAAACTAGAGGTCATAAATGAAAATTTTAAAGTGCTGGAGGAGCTCAGCAGGTTAGGCAGCATCTGTGGAGGGAAGCCACGGGTATGTTCCTATTGCCAAATGCAATCTGATACTTTTTATGGATCCTGGCTTCAAGATTCTCACATCTGCAGTTCCATGTATCATCAATAATGCAAGTTGCTTTTCAATAAATCAACACTGGTTCACATATTGGGCGGCACAATGGGGCAACATGTAAAGCTGCTGCCTCACAGCACTAGAGAACAGGGTTTGAACCTGACCTTGGGTGCTGTCTGTGTGGAGTTTGCACGTTATCCTTGTAAACGTGTGTGAGTTTTCCGGGTGCTCTGGTTTTCTCCCACATACCAAAGACAGTGCTGGTTTGCAGGTTAATTGGCCCTCTGTAAATTGCTCCTAGTGTGTAGGGACATAGGAGTACTGTAAACGGCATGGGCTCGGAGGGCCGAAGGGCCTGTTTTCATGCTTAATCTTTCAATCAAAAAAATATGAACACACTGCCACAGAAAGTGATCGAGGGCAATAGCTTCGACGGCTTCAAAAGGAATTTATATTAGGATAGATGCTGAATGCCAAGAGGAATATGGAATAGGTGTTTGTAGTGATTCTGGGCAGTGTACTCTATACAATTCCACGTAACTTTACCCAGAGCTGTAAAAAGAACACAGCTAGTGTTGATTCCTGTTCACAGTTGCAATCTGAAACTATTTATGGATCCTGGCTTCAAATCCCAATCCACTGTCAAGTCAAGAAGGTCAAGAGTGTTTAATTGCCTTACGCACTGGGAATGGAGTAATGGAATTCTCATGCTGCAACTTCACAGGCAAATTAACATAGTAATACAACAAAAATATACACGATAAACAATAACGCATCAGATTATCAGCTAGAACACAAAGCGTTGGAATAACTCAGTGGGTCAGGCAGTATCCGCGGAGGGTAATGGATCGGAGACGTTTTGGGTCGGGACCCTTCTTCAGGCCTTCCGTAGGTGCTGCCTGACCCGCTGAGTTGTCCAGTGCTTTGCTCAAGATTCCAGCATCTGTAGTTCCTTGTATCTCCAAATTATCAGTTATAGTAGACTCACACTAGGAAATGCAAATGCTATTTTACAAAAACAAAAACAAAACCACTGGTGTAACTCAGCAGGTCAGGCAGCACCTCTGGAGGACATGCAGAGGGTCAGTATGATTTTTTCAGACTGGTATGCTGGTTATACTAAGTAACCCGACCATAAAAAAAGTGTGGTGTAAAGTTAAACAAAGTCCACTGTAGTTTGGTGCTGAGCTGGGCTCGCCGATAGTTGACGTGAGGAAGCTGTTCTTGAACTCCTTCTTCCTGAGATGAGAGTGTTGCCAGAGTGGTGTGGGAGGGGTGATATCCGCTGCCCTCTTGAGCTAGCACTTCCAGTAGATCCCTTGGATGGTAGGAAGGCCAAATCCCACGACGGGGCGCATGACGAAAATCAAAACTGGTATCACCCTCTGATGCCACCAGCTCCCCTTAGGGCAGCTGCAATACCTGGGGACAGGTGGCTTTTCCCTTTCCTCTTCATCTTGACAGCAGACGTCACCAGCTGGTAGAAGTTATATCAATGGAGCAGCAATTGGAAGCTGCTTTTGGGCGCTGGCTACGTAACAAACTGGCTGCCTCCTTTACTACATTACAGTAGCATCTCTATTTCACAATCACTTAATTGTCTCTAAAGTGCTTTCTGACATCTTGAAGGTACTGTGTGAGGCACCGTGGAAGTGGGAAGTTTTTCTTTTATCAAGTTATAATTTACAGAGCAGCTGTCAGCGATAATAACCAGCGAGTTGACGGGTTGTTGCACAAATTCAACTGTGCTGCTACGTAGATGTCCTTTGGGGAAGGAGTCCTGCCTTGGTCGGCCTCCAGAACGGTGCTAATCTGCCTGACTCGGAGCTGCCCCCTGAAGCAGCCCGGCAAGTGACCCAGTCGTATCGACCACGGAGCAGCAGTGAATATTGGCCCCAGCGGTTCATCCCCACATCCCAAAAACAAATCAAAAATAAATAGCTGCATTCAGAGATGGACTGCTGTTGCTGCATTATAAAACAATCTGCCGCTGGAAATAAGCAGCAAAACTAATTTGTTCCACTAAAAAGTAAAGGATATTGAAGCTGGCGGATTAGTTCTGGTTTATCATTTTTAATTATCATGTATTTATTTTCAGCTCTTGTCCCACTGGTGCCCAGAGAGCCATCACACATTGGCTGTGATGACTTCCATCCTCCCTTCCTGTCATTTTATTTAATTGTGCTCTGATATTGGTTTATGTCACGCGGGACACGGTGTTCAGGGTGAGAGCTCGGCAGTCTGCAGGTTGGAATCTGCGGGAGGTCTCCACACTCTGCCATCTTGCCTGCGAGTGGCATGTCCCTCAGTCAGGTCAGATTAGATCAGCTCGTCACACTCTCAAGCCCCACACTAACCTCCTTAGAAGGCATCATAAGATCATAAGTCATAGGAGCAGAATTAGGCCATTCGGCCCATCAAGTCTACTCCGCCATTCAATCATGGCTGATCTTTCTTTCCCTCTCAACCCCATTCTCCTGCCTTCTCCATGTAACCTTTGACTCCCTTACTAATCAACAATCTGTCAATCTGCACCTGAAAAGTCCCCAATGACTTGGCCCCATCTGGGATGTTTGGCATGTCCCTGACTTACTTCACCAACTTCTACTGATGTGCCGTTGGTCGGCCCTGTCTATGCCTGACATTGAGCCTGGTTCATCTGCTGCAGAGGGAGGCCGCCGAGCCCGGCCCCTGTTCACCCCGTGGGCCGGAGTGGAGGGGAGGGAATTTGACGGAGGGCCGGCAAGCAGACTGGCTGTGGCAGACAGTGCAGTGCCGTGACACTTGAGTGGGCCGCTGGAGGCACCGCAGCAGCCTGGGCTCGGTTGAATCGGGCGCCGGTACAAAAGGACTGGCCAGTGGACTGGACATGGCCGGCAGGAGCACAGAGCGGTGGAAAGCACCAACAGCCACACTTGGCCAGGCCGACCCTGCAACGCTGCCAGGACAACGGGGTATCATGGTCAGGTTACGAACCCTACACCTAGGACTTGTACAATGTACATCTGGTGACTCAGTGCGGAATGGTACCATTCGGCGCTGCTGTTTGGGCGCCTTCGTTTCGGGGTGTTAGAGTTAAGGCTCCGTCTGAACATCTCTCACCTGCCACTTGCCGGCTTTGCTCATGTCAGCCGCTTGCCGCAAATCCTTACATTCCGACAGCCGAGTAACCTCAATTGGTCCCTCGATTGCGCTGTCGGAGTTTAAGGATGAGTGAGACGTCCTTGAAGCCATCCTCGTCCCCAGCTGTAGGACGCTCCCCCCCCCTCACCAAACCTCGCCTGAAGCCGTCCCCCTTCCCCGGCTACAGAAGGCAACAAGAGACGCAACAAGAAAGAATATACTGGATAAATCTCATCTTTAACGTTTAAATTGCTGTTATATTTTAAGAGTTATTCAACTTTTAACCTTTAATAAACCCCTTTTCCACTTGCCGTGCCCATAAGCTGCGCCTGCGCAGTAATACTTGCGTGTTCTACGTCACAATGGGAACACAATGGGCGGGAATGGCTGCGCTGCCGGTGAGTCGCTAAGAGTGGATGGGGGGGGGGGGGGGGGGGGGAGGGGTAGGGCAATGGCCGGAGTGGGGGGATCGGGGACGTCACAACAGGAACTCGTCAGCCGTGCCTGCGCAGTTAGGGACTATGGGTGAGTGGTGGAAAATTGCGTTGGGGAATGGGTTGCGTTGGGGCACCGGGCCTCCCGTGTGACTGGGGTCAACGGGTCCCACTTAGTCTAGAATGACAATAAAACCCGAGGGCCCGACCGCCAGTTGCGGGAGCCAAGATCGCCCCGGCAACGGAAGGCTCAAGGTCCCCGATGGCGGGAAAACAAAGAAGGGAAGGAGATTGAATTTGTTTTGCCTTCCATCACAGTGAGGAGTGTGTGGGAGTCACGGTGGTGGATGTTTATGGTAAAACATTATTTGGGTGTCTTGTTGCTCTTTATTCGTATGACAGCACGGCAAATAAAATTCCTCGCATGTTGCAAAACATACTTGGCTAATAAAGTACTATTATGATTATGATTATTATGATTAAAACACTTGACGCAACTCGAGATGACAAAGGTGAGTGAGGGAATGAAGAGGGGTGGAGAGAGAGTGGGAAGGGGTGAAGGACATTGTGGGGGGGATGGCAAGAATAGAGATGAGGAAGGGTGAAAGAGAGATGAGTGTGCGAGTGAGGAGGAGTGGAGGGAAAGTAGGCAGAGGGGATGAAATGATCAGAGGAAGGAGAAAGGTGAAGAAATTCATTCCATTTGTGTTGTTTCAATTGATTTACTGACCATTTCTCTTCCAAATCAGCAGCAGTGTTGAGATGAATGATTCTGAATTTGTGAAATTGACCTGAAACTCACGAGTAAATCATTGGAAAGTGGCTTTTGCAGTTCTGTCACATCCCTGCACCATGCCCTGAGGAATTCTGCACAGTATCAGAAGCAAGACTAACACCAGGACACTTTATAAATATGTCAAATCCACTCATCTGCAATTCAAATAAAAAGGCAATGTGTTTATATTAAAGATGCTGCGCTTTGTTTTCCCTATGCTTTTAATATTTAATCTTCACCTTTCCATTCCCACCCTTTAAGGGAATGCATTTGTCCCTGTCCCTTGAGATCGCCGTCTCCTTGGCAAATGTGGATAAGGTTGTCAGCAACAGCACTTTTTCAAGTGAACCAGAAAGCCCCACTCCCAAGGCACAAGCACATATTCTCGGCCCGCAAGAGGTTTTCTTTGGGTGTAAAATAAAAATCTAGAAATACAAGGAACTGCAGATGCTGGAATCTTGAGACAAAACACAGAGTGCTGGAGTAAATCCGAAGGTCAGGCAGTATCTCTGCAGGGAATGGACAGACGATGTGTTGGGTCTGGACCCTTCTTCCGACTGTGCTGGAGGAATTGCAGATGCTGGTTTACACCGAAGATAGACACAAAATGCTGGAATAACTTGGCGGGACAGGCAGCATCTCTGGAGAAAAGGAATGGGTGACGTTTCTGGTCAAGACCTTTCTTCAGACTCTGAGACTTAAGAGTCTGAAGAACGGTCTCGACCCAAAGCGTCATCTATTTATTTTTTTCCAGAGATGCTGTCTGACCCGCTGAGTTACTCCAGCTTTTTGTGCCCTTCTTCTGACTGTTTAGTTTAGCATAGTTTAGACATACAGCATGGAAATATGACCTTTGGCCCACAAGTCCATGCCCACCATTGATCACCCGCATACTAGTTCCATGTTATCCTATTTTTGCATCCTACGCACTAGGGGCAATGTACAGAAGCCAATTAACCTACATACCTGCAGGTCTTTGGGATATGTGAGGAAACCAGAGCACCCGGACGAAACCCACACGGTCACAGGGAGAACATGCAAACTCCACACAGACAACATCCAACATCAGGATACCGCATAGAAATACTGAGATACTGCATAGAAATCGGCTCTTAGCCCCATTGAGTCCACGCTGACCATCAATCACCTGTTCGCACCAGGGCCAGATGGTATATCTGGGCGAGTACTAAAGTCTTGTGCTAATCAGCTTGCTCCACTGCTCACCACAATATTCAACCTCTCCCTGGCTGCTTCAAAAGATCCACCATTGTACCATTGCCTAAGAATGCCTCTCCAGCCTGCTTGAATGACTGCCGACCGGTGGCCCTCACCTCGGTAGTCATGAAATGCTTTGAGAGGCTGATCAAGAACCACATCTGCGCCTTCCTCCCTCACACCATGGACCCGCTGCAGTTCGCATACCGTCCGAACAGATCCACGGATGATGCGGTCTCCCAGGCTCTGCACACCACTCTCTCTCACCTAGACAGCCAGAAGGGGGGCTATGTGAGGATGCTGTTCATTGATTTCTGTTCAGTTTTCAACACCATAGTCCCCACCAGACTGGCCGAGAAGCTGCTGGAACTGGGGCTGAACACTCCCCTGTGTGCCTGGGTCCTGGGAGTCAGCAGTGATCCAGCAATTAACTTCCTGCCCAGTGTATGGTTGTCCAGCTCACTGCCTGTGATCAGCACACAGGAGCCTAGGAGATCAGTGTTAGTGACCCTCCAGCCAGCATGTTGGGTCCCTGAACACAAGGCGACAGAACCAACTGGTGTGTCAACTGAGCAGTTATAATGATTTGTCAAAATCAGGTTAGCAACGTAAAGGGCCTGACCCATTTGGCTGTCTTTCGCACGCCATTTACGCGACCTGCTAGCGTGTGGGTGGCGTGGGTAGCGCGGGACGGGCGCATGGAGTGTTGTGGAGGCGCGTGGAGGAGTGTGGACTTCGTCCTGTACAAAATCTTCGCCCGCCACCGGCCTGTCGCGTAACTGACAGCCAAAGTGGGACAGGCCCACGACCCTGGTGCGGCGCAAAGTCTCACCTCCAACAGCAGCAGAAGCAGGCAAGTGATCGCCGAACTCGGCCTGGGGCTCACGGCCGTTGCGGACTCCTACTCCCAGAGCGGGGACTGAAGAAGAGTCTCGACCCGAAACATCATCCGTTCCTTCTCTCTAGAGATGTTGCCGGTCCCTCTGAGTCACACCAGTATTTTGTGTCCATCTTCAAATAACGTCACGTGCTCCAGGCGGCTGTGCGGACGTATGATGACGTGCGCGACTCTCGCGGGACCATTGCGTGATCGTCACTAACGGCCTGTCGCGTAAGTGAAGGCCCAAGTGGGGTAGGCCCACTTGTGTTTAGTTTAGAGATACAGCATGTAAACAGGCCCTTCGGCCCGTCGAGCCCACACAGACCGCTGATCACCTGTTCGCACTGGTTCTATTTTGTTCCATTTCCACATCCACTCCCTACACACTAGGGGCAATTTACAGACGATAATTAACTTACAAACCCACATGCCTTTGGGATGTGGAAGGAAACCGGAGCACCCGGAGGAAACCCACGCAGTTTCAGGAGGACGTGCAAATTCCACGCTGGCAGCACCAGAGTGGATGAAACCCGGGTCTCCCGTGCTGTGAGGCGGCAGCTCTACCAGCTGTGCCACTGTGCTGCCCTATGCTGTCCATACTACTTGCCGTGGCTATCCTGACAGCAGTCTACATCATACCGCTTGCTGATGTTAAGCTTGCACTGGATGAACTACACACCATCTCCAATAGCCTTGAAGGTGCCCAAGGCCAGTGCCTTAGGTCATTGCTCAAGCAAGACCGTGACAACGTAAGGAATGGCTTGTCTAGCAGAGAACTGCACAGAGAACATTAGCTACACAACATATGCACAGCACTAGAAGATGCCGATGCCTGTTACATGCGTTTGCACAGAACTTGTACTCAGCATTTGACTGCCATTGTAACAATAATATACTCCAATAATATTATGAAGTGTAATTACAGTATGTGTAATGCCTGTCGAAGAATAAAACTTGCCATCAACATGCTTTGTAAAATGTAACCTCCTTGGGATTTTGTTATTAAACATTCATTTTTTTCGACCAGGTTGGGAGTGCAGATAATGTTTTATTAGTAGTTGAGGGGAGAGGGTACAGTGAAGGCAGGCCAGTGGTTTAGTTTAGTTTAGTGTTACAGCATGGAAACATGCCCTTCGGCCCATCGAGTCCACGTCAACCTTCGATCACCCGTTTACACCAGTTCTATGTTATCCCACTTTCCATACACATTAGGGGCGATTTACAGAGGCCAGTTAACTTACATATCTTTGGGAAGTGTAAGGAAACCGGAGCACCCAGAGGAAATCGACGTGGTCACAGGAAGAACATGCAAACTCGACACACACATACAGCACCCGAGGTCAGGATTGAACCTGCAACTCTGCCACTGTGAGGCTGTGGTTCTACCAGCTGCGCCACTTTGCTGCCCATAAAGAATGGCTGGGAAAGGTTTTTTTTATTCAGTTACGGTGAACCAGTGCAAGCGTAACTGAAGGTGGCTGCTTAGTTAATGGCAGAATCTGTCATCCTTGATTCAGCTTCCACAGTCATGCTGTCAGGCTCAGTGACTGTCCCTTTCACTGACATGTTCAAATTAGCAGGACCCGCCTGGCCACATGCCTAACGATGCTGTGATTCAAGTGGAAGTGACTCACTTGTGCACTGACGATGGTGGGAGTGCTTCGTTCATCTGAGAGGTCAGTTACTTGACCTGTTCCTATCATTGCAGTATTTATAAACTTGGTCCTGTAGAGCTACCAATTAATGGCCCTCTAAAACAGTTGATATGATTTGACGAGATAGCACGCAAAACAATGTTTATCACTATATCCCAGTACAACATTTAAAAGACATTTGGACAGATATATGGATAGGAAAGGTTTAGAGGGAGATGGGTCAAACATGGGCTAGGTGGCGCTAGTGTAGATGAGGCATCCAGGACAGTATGGGCAACATGGATCAAAGGGCCTGCTTCCATGCTGTAGGACTCTATATCTATGACCAAGATTCATGGAAGGGCGAGTCTCCTTCAGGGAAAGGCCTTGAAAATGTAAGAGCGGATGACATCCATCAACAACCAGCAGTGGGACACTGTGCCTAGGTCTAATAGAAACATATAAACATAGAAATTAGGTGCAGGAGTAGGCCATTCGGCCCTTCGAGCCTGCACCGCCATTCAATATGATCATGGCTGATCATCCAACTCAGTATCCCGTACCTGCCTTCTCTCCATACCCTCTGATCCCCTTAGCCACAAGGGCCACATCTAACTCCCTCTTAAATATAGCCAATGAACTGGCCTCGACTACCCTCTGTGGCAGATAGTTCCCGACATTCACCACTCTCTGTGTGAAATAAGTTCTTCTCATCTCGGTTTTAAAGGATTTCCCCCTTATCCTTAAGCTGTGGTGTCCTGGACTTCCCCAACATCGGGAGCAATCTTCCTGCATCTAGCCTGTCCAACCCCTTAAGAATTTTGTAAGTTTCTATAAGATCCCCTCTCAATCTCCTAAATTCTAGAGAGTATAAACCAAGTCTATCCAGTCTTTCTTCATAAGACAGTCCTGACATCCCAGGAATCAGTCTGGTGAACCTTCTCTGCACTCCCTCTATGGCAATAATGTCCTTCCTCAGATTTGGAGACCAAAACTGTACGCAATACTCCAGGTGTGGTCTCACCAAGACCCTGTACAACTGCAGTAGAACCTCCCTGCTCCTATACTCAAATCCTTTTGCTATGAAAGCTAACATACCATTCACTTTCTTCACTGCCTGCTGCACCTGCATGCCTACTTTCAATGACTGGTGTACCATGACACCCAGGTCTCGCTGCATCTCCCCTTTTCCTAGTCGGCCACCAGTTAGATAGTAGTCTGCTTACCCGTTTTTGCCACCAAAATGGATAACCTCACATTTATCCACATTATACTGCATCTGCCAAACATTTGCCCACTCACCCAGCCTATCCAAGTCACCTTGCAGTCTCCTAGCATCCTCCTCACAGCTAACACTGCCCCCCAGCTTAGTGTCATCCGCAAACTTGGAGATATTGCCTTCAATTCCCTCATCCAGATCATTAATATATATTGTAAATAGCTGGGGGTCCCAGCACTGAGCCTTGCGGTACCCCACTAGTCACTGCCTGCCATTGTGAAAAGGACCCGTTTACTCCTACTCTTTGCTTCCTGTTTGCCAGCCAGTTCTCTATCCACATCAATACTGAACCCCCAATGCCGTGTGCTTTAAGTTTGTATACTAATCTCTTATGTGGGACCTTGTCGAAAGCCTTCTGGAAGTCCAGATACACCACATCCACTGGTTCTCCCCTATCCACGCTACTAGTTACATCCTCGAAAAATTCTATGATTCGTCAGACATGATTTACCTTTCGTAAATCCATGCTGACTTTGTCCAATGATTTCACCACTTTCCAAATGTGCTGCTATCCCATCTTTAATAACTGACTCTAGCAGTTTCCCCACTACTGATGTTAGACTAACTGGTCTGTAATTCCCCGTTTTCTCTCTCCCTCCCTTCTTAAAAAGTGGGGTTACGTTTGCTACCCGCCAATCCTCAGGAACTACTCCAGAATCTAAAGAGTTTTGAAAGATTATTACTAATGCATCCACTATTTCTGGAGCTACTTCCTTAAGTACTCTGGGATGCAGCCTATCTGGCCCTGGTGATTTATCGGCCTTTAATCCATTCAATTTACCCAACACCACTTCCCGGCTAACCTGGATTTCACTCAATTCCTCCAACTCCTTTGACCCGCGGTCCCCTGCTATTTCCGGCAAATTATTTATGTCTTCCTTAGTGAAGACGGAACCAAAGTAGTTATTCAATTGGTCCGCCATATCCTTGTTCCCCATGATCAACTCACCTGTTTCTGACTGCAAGGGACCTACATTTGTTTTAACTAATCTCTTTCTTTTCACATATCTATAAAAACTTTTGCAGTCAGTTTTTATGTTCCCTGCCAGTTTTCATTCATAATCTATTTTTCCTTTCCTAATTAAGCCCTTTGTCCTCCTCTGCTGGTCTCTGAATTTCTCCCAGTCCTCCGGTATGCTGCTTTTTCTGGCTAATTTGTACGCATCATCCTTCGCTTTGATACTATCCCTGATTTCCCTTGTTATCCACGGATGTACTACCTTCCCTGATTTATTCTTTTGCCAAACTGGGATGAACAATTTTTGTAGTTCATCCATGCAGTCTTTAAATATCTTCCATTGCATATCCACCGTCAACCCTTTTTAGAATTAATTGCCAGTCAATCTTGGCCAATTCACGTCTCATACCCTCAAAGTTACCTTTCTTTAAGTTCAGAACCATTGTTTCTGAATTAACAATGTCACTCTCCATCCTAATGAAGAACTCAACCATATTATGGTCACTCTTGCCCAAGGGGGCACGTACAACAAGACTGCTAACTAACCCTTCCTCATTACTCAATACCCAGTCTAAAATAGCCTGCTCTCTCATTGGTTCCTCTACATGTTGATTTAGATAACTATCCCGCATACATTCCAAGAAATCCTCTTCCTCAGCACCCCTGCCAATTTGATTCACCCAATCTATATGTAGATTGAAGTCACCCATTATAACTGTTTTGCCTTTGTCGCACGCATTTCTAATTTCCTGTTCTAATCCTGGAGGTGGTTTGATGGAACGAGGGAAGAGGTCCAGGAAAAGGAGAGGTGTTGGGTGAGAGAGGGTCTACAGGATGGACAGGTGAAGTAAGAGTAGATAATGCACCCTTCCCCAGGTGAGACCGGTCAGTCCACCTCTGAACCTGTCAGTCACAATATATAATCTCTAAGGTAGACAAAAATGCTGGAGAAACTCAGCGGGTGAGGCAGCATCTATGGAGCGAAGGATATAGGCAACGTTTCGGGTCGAAACCTTTCTTCAGATCCGAAACGTTGCCTATTTCCTTCGCTCCATTGATGCTGCCTCACCCGCTGAGTATCTCCAGCATTTTTGCCTACCTTCGATTTTCCAGCATCTGCAGTTCCTTCTTAAACATATATACATTCTAGTTTTGGTTCATTATTATTGTCACGATTACTTGGATACAGTGATAAACCTTGTTTTCAACGCTATCCAGTCAAATCATATCCTGTACGTGCACAATCAAAACACACACAAATAGAACAGGATGGGCAAAGAGAAAAATAACCAGAGTGCAAAAAATATAATATAACAGCTACAGAGAAAGTGCAGATCAAAATAAAAGGGTAAGGGTGGGTCAGGAGATTGGGACCAAACCCTTGGTTTACATGATTACAATTCAACGTCTGATAATAGTGGGGAAGAAGCCGTTCCTGTTCAGAAATAGACAGGAAGATTTGATTACATGGCACTTTATATAAACACCAGATGACCCGAAACATATTGTTTTTCTACTATTGTTAATATTATAAGAAATGCAGCAGATGGTTCATGTACAGCGAGTGGTGTAATAGATGTCTGATGAATATTGTATTAGAGTTATACAGCACAGGAAAGTTTGTAGCGAACATGACGTTGTTAAGCTGATCTCATTTGCCGATACATGATCCATATCCCTCTCCTCCCTGCACTTCCACATGACTATCCAAAAGCCTCTTAAATATCAACGCTTTGCCTTCACCACCACCTCTGACAGTGCGTTCCAGGCCCCACCACTGTGTAAAAGACTTGCTCTACACATCTCCATTAAACACCTTATAGCTATGCCCTCTAGTGTTGGACATTTCCAACTTTGGAAAAAGGTTCTGATTGTCTACCATCATCCACGCCTCTTATCATTTAATTACCGTATTTCCCGGCAATGAAGACGCTAATTTTTACCCAAAAATAAGACACGAAAATTTACCTGCGTCTTGGAGGCTGAAGGTTAGGTTGATAGCCAAGAAAGATAAACTTGGCTATCCCTCAGTACGGCAACATCAAGAATGAAGTCTATCCCTTATTGCTGGCAGCTGATGGGAAGCGGCTGTAAAAGGACAGCACCATTGAGGGGGGAAGAGTTCCTTTCACAGCGAGTGGGGAGTCTGGGAGTCTGGGAGAGGGAAGTGGCTCGGGTGGCTGCGAGCGGAACAGCGGTACCGGCCGCCACCTCAGTGCCTGCTGCCGGCCGGCCCACCCGTCAGCCAGCCACGGCGTCCTTCGGCGCAGGCGCAACCGGTGGAGGTGGTGGTTGGCGGGTAGTTACTGGGCGGGAGGCTGGCTGTCCCGTCCCGGACTCGCCTTCGCTCCAATAGTCCCGGGGCAGGCGGCCTGGGAACTGAAGCCAGTCCCGGGGCACGTAGGCAATGTTGGCGACCTCTGGACTAAACCAAACCCTTGATCCTTTTTTCAAAGTTTAGTAACTTAAATTGCGAGTGTGCCTTTGATACAGGTGCGTCTTCATTGCCGGGAAATACGATACATCTATCAAGTCTCTCCTCAGCCTCTGATTTTCCAGAAAAAACAATCCATGTTTATCCTATTTCTCCCTGTCACTGAAACCATCTGGTAAACCTCCATTCCACCCTCTCCATTTGGAAGTTCGGCATGTCCCAACAACTCTGACCGGCTTCTACAGATGTGCCACAGAAAGCATCTTGTCATTACAGCATGGTTTGGGAAAAGCTCCATCCAAGACCGCAGGAAATTGCGGAGAATTGTGGCTGCAGCCCAGATCACCACAAACCAACCTCGCTTCCATTGACTCCACCTACACCATGCTGCCTCGGCAAGGCCACCAACATAATCAAGGATGAGTCTCACCCTGGCCACTCCCTCCTATCCCTTCTCCCATCAGGCAAGAGGTACAGAAGTGTGAAAAGGCACACCTCCAGTTTCTTCCCAGCTGCTTCCAGCAACTGAACCATTTTATCATCAAATAGAGACCGGTCCTGAGTTACTATTGAACTTATTGGAGACCCTCAGATGATCTTAAATCGGACTTTACTGAACTTTATCTTGCACTGTAATATTCCCTTTGCCCTGTATCTGTACACTGTGGATAGTTTGATTGTAATCATGTGTAGTCTTTCCACTGACTGGTTAGCATGCAACTAAAGATTTTTCACTGTAACTTGGGACATGTGACAATAAACTAAACTAAATGCCAAAGCCTTGCTGTTTGAGTTTAGAGTTTGGCCGGGGGATTCGGGGAGATCTCTTCTGCACTTCCTCCGAGCAGTGCCTTTAGATCTGCTGTGACCTGCTGAGAGGACAGATGGAACTGGGTGTAACATTTGAACGACAGCACTCCAGGGACGCAGGACTTCATTTGTTGAGCTCATCTTTGGAGTGCCAATGAAAGCCACAACCTGCTGACTCCAGAGGAAAGAGCACCCTGCGTCATGCCTGATGTCTGAAAGAAGCGAGAGGTATGTACGGGAAGACGCAAAGAGGAAAGCAAGAGATGACAGAATGACGCAGAACCTGTACGAGGAACCGAGGGATAAATTTAGGACACATTTTTTCAATCAAATGCTACGTTGAGCATCTGGTATATTTAGAGTACAAACTGCATCACCCAGCAGAGCAGTCGGGAGGAATGCGGGATGTTTAAATATTTATCACTAATATCTTCGATGCAAAGAGCGCACAAGAGGGGTCAACAAAATGACTGGAAATGCTGGCAGTGTCATCTGCTGAGACTTCCATCCCCCACTCTCCTCTCCAGCCTTTTTTGTTGCCTTTTATGCTCCAGTAAAATACAATACTCTCATCTAAATTGGATCATATTATAAAATATTCAATATGTAATTTGTTTTATCGGTGTTGCTGGTGGCTTGGAGATTTATTGCATTTGAACAACATTGCTTTTTCTTGCTGTAGATATGAATTAATGCGTTATTGACCAGTGCGGTGGCTTGTGACTGAGGGCAGCGGGGGGGCGTTGGGGGGGGGGGGGGGGGGGGGGGGGGGGGGGGGGTGTTGGGCTGGCCTCTGGGTAATGTGCACAAGGTTGCCAAGGTCCGCTTTGTGGGTGGACCCCTCCAGCCCGCACGTTGGGACCTCTCTCCAGCTTCCGATGAAATAAAACCGGCCACTGGAGAAACTACATTACAGTTTAATACCTGCCATCAGAAACCATTAGCCACTCAAAGTGCCAACTAAATTGGATATTATATTTTGTTTGAAAATGGCAGACAGTTCACGAGGCATCAGAGGCAAACACAACACTGTTTTTTAATGGCCCACACCATGAGGGGATTATGGGAAGTGAATAAAAACGCTCTGAATTGCTCATTTACTGTATGAGGCCTTCACAGACATTCTTGGCATCTCACTCTGATTCAGTTAGTGGCTTAGAAATGGTCCAGTCAACCCTCGCTCTGAACTGATTCTCCACCTCCGCAGAACAAATCTAAGGAAAAAATAATACAACACAAGAAGATAGGGTGGTAAAGAAGGCATATGGTGTGCTTGCCTTCATTGGTCGGCCAAGGGGCATGAGAGTCAGGAAGTCATATTGCCACTTTCTTAAACTGTGGTTAGGCCGAATTTGCAGTAATTCATACAGTTCTAGTTGCACCATCACAAGAATGTTGTGTAGGCTTGGTAGAGGGTTCAATAGACATTTACCAGAATGTGAAGGTGTGATGGGTTTAGAGAGGGTACAGAAAATGTTGGCCTCAGGAAATGAGGTGGTGAACACAACCCTATCCTCATCAAGGGAGCTTGATGATCAACATGCTCAACAGCTAGGAGAAGCATATTCTTCATATCCACCTTATCAACCCTCTATGTTTCAATTAAATCCTCTATTATTTTAAACTCTGGGACATAAAGTCAGCCTTCTCAATCACTCTCACATGACCTACCATCCCAAGAATCATTACTGCACTCTTTGCAAAACAGGTCCATCCTTTCTTTGTACAGAACTGTGCAGAATACTCGAAGAGTAATCTCACCAAGGCCCCACTAATTTGTAGCAATATAGCTTTAGTCTTGTATTCAATTCTATTTGCCATAGAGGGCAATATACCATCCACCTTTCGAAAAGTCTGCTGTATCTGCATGTAGCCTTTGGTGACTTACATGAGTGCTGGAGTAAGGTAGCATGTCACGGCAGCATCTCTGGAGAAATGCATATTTGGTATTTAGGGTCAGGGCCTTTCTCGGGACCCAAAATGTCACCTATCCATGTTCTCCAGAGATGCTGCCTGACCTGCTGAGTTACTCCAGCACTTTGTCTTTTTTTTGTAAACCAGCATCAGCAGTTCCCCGAGCAGTCGGGTCCCTTTGAATAATAAAATCTCCCAACCTCACACCATTTAAAAAATACTCAGCGTCTATGTTTTCCACCAAATAGTATAATCTCACATTGTACTCCATCTGCCTGTTCATCTAGTTTGTTTATGCCCCTTGAAGCGTCTTTGCATGGTTTCCACTGCTCACATTTCCACTTCATTATGTGTCAAAACTAAGTGGGAATGTAAGTAGTGATGAAGTTATCTCCTCTTAGAATCTGTGACTGGTGAAGCCAATAACATAAGAACTAAATACAGCGGGAATGACAAAGTGGTTTGTAGATGATAAATAAATTAGTGCTGTGCCTGACTGTGGGGAAGAAAACTGAAGATGTAGGAGAATATAGATGGGTTGGTCACTTGAGGAGTCAAGTGGCAAAAGGATTTTAATCTTGGCAAATAAAAGAAAATGCAAATGGGGTAAGTGCAAGGTAAAGGAATACACAGTAAATGGCGGGATTTGAAGTGACCAGAGATGCTTGAAGATAGTAGGACAAGAGAAAAGTTAATTGGAAAAGGTACACAGGGTAGAAAATAGAAAAGTACAGTTCAGATACCTTGGGCCCACAGTGTCTGTGCCCGATCACAATGCCAAGTTAAATTGGCCCTATCTGCCGGATCCATACCCCTCCATTCCCAGCATATCCATGTTGTATCTATTGTATCTGCCTCAACCACCACTCCTGGCAGGGCGTTCCAGGAACGCACTACCCTCTGTGTAAAATAATAATTGCATTGCACATCTCCTTTAAACTCTGCCACTCTCACCTTAAATGCTTGTCCTTATTGGTCAAGGCATACAATATAAAAGCACGGAAGCCAGAACTGTACATAACATTAGAATCAGTGGATAGCAGATGTTGATTTTTTTTAAAAGACATGAAGTGTTGGAGAAGATTAGTGGGTCAGGCAGCATCTCTGGAGAACATGGACAGATGATGTTTCGGATCGAGACCCTTCTCCAGACAGTCGTAGAGCAGGTGAGCAGCAGGAATGACAAAGGGGGAGCAGTGACAGGGTCTCACAGAACTCTCATCGGAGAGAGAAAGGCATATCTTGAGGAGATTTCGATTCAGGACCCTTCTTCAGACTGTGTGTGACCTTAATTAGACCACAACTTGAATATAGCATTTTCTTTGAGTCACCACATTACAAAATAGTAATCAACATGTACAGAGTGCAGGGACAGTTTATGAAGTTGTTACAAGGACTAGAAAATTGTAACGTTCAGGTAAGGTAAGACTGGACAGGCACGGCCGTTTATTGATAGAACAAAGAAAACTGAAAGGACCCTTAACTGAGATGGAAAAAATATGAGGGGCCCAGATAGAGTAAATAAAAGGGACCTATTTTCTTTGGCAGAAGACTTAACCAACAAGTACAGTGATTTAAAGTAATTGGTGGAGCGAGTAGAGAGACAAGAAATGTATTTTCTATACCAAGAGGATAGCAGCCTCTGGAACTCATTGTCTGAAGGAGTGGTAGAGGCAGAAACATTCCATGAGATAAGTACCTGGAAGAGTTGTAACCTACAGGGCAGCAGATCAAATGCAGCATTGCGGGTTTAGGTTGAGAAACACTTTCAAAAAATACCACTGAGACCAGGAGCTGGATGGTCACCTGAATCAAGAATCAACAGTCAAGAGTGTTCTATTGTCATATGTCCCAGGTAGGACAATGAATTTCCTACTTGTGTCATAGATGTACCGTGATCCTTATCCCTGCATTATCCAATTGGAAACGGGGAAATCATTTTCATTGGCAGGAGAAAAACAAAGTGCTGGACAAACTCAGTGGGTCAGATAACAACTGGGAAGGGAATGAACTGGGGATGTTTCAGATCAAGACCCTTCTCTGAAACATCACCTGACAATTCCCTCCCCAGATGCTGCACGAACCACTGAGTTCCTCCAGCACTTTGTGTTTTGTGCAAGTTGCTACCATCTGCCGTCATCTCTTGTGTCTCCATTGGCAGGAGGCAGTGTTAAGTAGAGCACTTGCTTTTGGGAGAAAGGGGAAGAACAGGTGACTTTTTGAGCAGTGAACTTTGTTCTTGAACACATTGCCTAAAAGGATGGGAAGAAAATTTGAAATAAAATTACTCATTAGTTTAGATTATTGCCACGTGCTTTTGATGCTTTTATAATTGTTCATATAATTGCTCATAATTGTAAGAGAAAATATGCAGGGACCTGGGGAAATATGCAGGGACCTGGAGAAGGAGCAGTGGCGTGCAGCCTCATGGTTTTGCTAATTCCCAGAGCCAACACAGGCACGATGGGCCGAATGGCTTTCTTCTGTGCTCTTTATGCAGCCGCAAGAATATTTTCTCACCTACTGTCATCCCTCGCTCTCATGAATGAACCAACTGTTGCTGGGATACCAGTTCCATTGGCATTGTTGTGTAAATGTGCAATGCAGGATTGGAATCATCACAACCCAGTCATTCCCAGCTGAGCAGCCTGGAAACTGATGCACTTTCCCATTGGGATCGCTCTCTGGGGAACTTGACGTTATCCCTTTTATAGGACTTGAAGATGGGATTTTACTGGTCCGTCTGTTAGTTTACTGAGCCATCATAAGAGCTGACTGTGGTAATTTCCACCCCATTAGCTATAGTTGTAGTCATTGCTTCCGTCTGACGATTGTGAGATCCTTCACTTGTTTATGGCTGCTTTCTATAACACTGTGTGTACTGCTGCAGGTCACAAGTCCACCACACATCAGAAGCTAGATCAGAGCGCTGTCGGCACAGGAGACACATTCAACCATCTGTGTCTGTCTGCTGCCCCATTCAACGATGGGAGACTGCAGATCTGCTTGTGCACAAATGTGCTCCCTCGATGCCAATGCAACCTCATTGAAGTGTAATGCATGCAAATTCTCAACGCTCTGTGAGACACTCCTGCCGCCCTCTGACCCTACCAGGTGGCAACTGTTGGTGGAACGGAAAGCAGTTGGAAGAGAACCGGTCTCACAATTCCCTCACAACCTGTAATAAGCTCAGCTGCAGATTGGGACGTTTTCGAGCTGGTGCAAATTAAAGCCAAAACACAGAGGAATTTATCTGTGTGACAATCGCCTAAACTCATTCCTACTAGAGGAACAAGATCACGTCAGCCCTGAGAATTGACATGAACGTGCACAAATATAAATCCATTTAAATGGTTTAACGTCTTTATAAAATGACTTACATGTGTGAGAGTGAGTGATAAATAAAGAGAACGAGAGTGAGATGTGCCATGAAAGAGTTTGCACGTGTGTTTCTGACCTTGTTAGCCCTCCATTTCTCCTGCACCTTATCACTCGACTCCTCCTTTCTTTGCATTGTACCCCAATCACTTTTTGTTCCTTTGACCCTCTGCTGCCTTTCACCTCATCCAACTGAACCCCACCTTCAAGTTGGCCCTGTGTCCATCCTTGTGCTGAACCCAGAGGGACCGACCCCGTGCATGCATCTCACAAGTTCACAAACTATTGAGCAGCAGCATGCAAACAATGTTTGCATGTGTGCACGTGGGGAACACGAGCTTCTAGTCATGGAATGACAGGGCATCTTTTTACAAATGGTGAGAGATAGAAAGACATTGATGTTCAAAAGGTTGTGGGCATCTGTGTATCACTGCAAGTTAATAAACAGGAAGACGATTGAGATTTTTCTCCAATTATATCATGCCCCAGTGAGACATTGTCTGGAATAGTGTGTCGATCTGGTCTCCCTACTAAAAGTTAGACATATTTACAACAGCAAGAGTGTAGTGAATGTTCAGCAGGTTGATTCGTAGGATGATGAAGAGAGATGAAGCAGATTGAGCTAATACTCTCTGGAGTTTTCGTGAATGAGAGATGACTTCATTGAAACTTACTGATTCTTTCAGGTTTGACAGAGTAGTTTTCACGTTGGTCTCAGCTGTCACCTTAGAATCCATCGAACTAGCGGAGGATACGGATCCTCTTAGATCCCAAAGGCCAACCTAGGCAGAGAGTGTGTGAGTGTGAGAATGAGTGGCAGGGCTTTTAATGCTTACCCAAAATTTGCCTGTCCATTCCCTCCTCAGATGCTGCCTGACCCGCTGAGTTACATCAGCACTTTGTGGTTTGCGTAAGATTCCTGCATTGGTGGCACAGTGGTGCAGCTGGTAGAGCTGTTGCCTCATAGTGACAGAGACTTGGGCTCGATCCTGACCTCGGGTGTGTCTGTGTGGAGTTTGCATTTTCTCCCTGTACCTGCATGGGTTTTCTCCGGGTGTGACAATTTCCTCCCACATCCCCAAAAGAACAGTCAGTTTATAGGTTAAATGGCCTCTGCAGAATTGTGCTTAGTACATAGGCAGTGGATGAGAACGTGTGATAACATGGAACGGGTGATCGATGGTCAGTCTGGATTCGGTGGGCCGAAGGGCTACTTTCCATGCTGAAATAGATCTGCAGTTACTTGTGCAACGCTCTCTGCCATTCCTTCTGATAATCCTCTAGTTGGATTTCACCCCTCGCTATCCCACCCACTTTCACACAGTGGGTCAAAGGAGACGAAGAGTGCCACCAGATATATTATGCTCATCAATCACAGAACCTTTCCGCATAAGAAAACAATGTGAGAAAGCGACAGGAGGGAGACGGAGATTCCGATCTTGTGGAATTGCGGGTTAATGCTATCCCAGAGGCACTTTGCTCGAACCTATTCATAATGCTGCTGACGTAAGCGACGCGCCAAATCCTGCAGATAACAGGGAGATAATTAACTCTGCATGCTGTGGGCATAGTATTGCAATCTACAGTCAACCTCCAGGCCAGAGATACCAGAGGTGGCATTTAATCTCCAGCCTTGGCTAACTTCCCCATGAATTTAATCATGACAAGGATCAGTGTTTGGAACACACAAAAGTGCAGCACAGGACCAGGCCCTTCGGCCCACAATGTCTGTGCTGAACATGATGCCAAGATAAACTAAACTCATCTGCCCACTTCTGGACGTTAAGAAGTGTGCAGTGGCTGATGAAAGTCTAGTTGGGTTTAAAAACGACTTCTACTAAGGCCCTTTGGGGTGTTCTGTTATGAAGCTGCTACATTAATGCAGGCTGCCATTTTCTCTAACGAATTGTAACATGGGGCTCGGTGTGACAAAATGCCACGACAAATTCACACCAGGAAGTCAAACTGGCAAGCAGTTGTCCTCTCAAACACAGGGTTCTTAACTCGTGGAAAGAAATAACAACAGTTCACCATTTTACTGGCTGACTCCCACATCATGGGCATGGAAGGCATGACCTCTGACCCTTCCCCCATGCACACTGCAATGGCTTGAAGAGTCAAGGCTTTTCATTATACAGTAAATTTAAACCCTATCCCATTCCCCACCATTGTCCATTCATCTCCCATCCCAAATGTGCAGGAAGGAACTGCAGATGCTGGATTAAAACCGAAGATACACACAAAAAGCTGGAGTAACTCAGCGGGACAGGCAGCATCTCTGGAGAGTAGGAATGGGTGACGATTCGAGTCGAGGCCTGACCTGAAACGTCACCCATTCATTCTCTCCAGAGATGCTGCCTGTCCCGCTAAGTTACTCCAGCTTTTTGTGTCTATCTCCCATCCCAAGTTCCTCATTTCCTTTTTATCTCCGCTCTCTCCCCTCCCTCTGTCCCATTCCACCTATACACCCTCCCTCTAACTTTACATTTCACTTTTCTTAAAAGTTCATGTCGATAATTCAATCTTGGCTGATCTATCTTTCTCCCTGAACCAGATTCTCCTGCCTTCGCCGCTTAACCTTTGACATCCTTACTAATCAAGTACCTCCATGTATGCTGTCTGTGTAGAGTTTGCACGTTCCCCCTGTGGTCATGTGGGTTTCCTCTGAGTCCTCAGGTCTCCTTCCACATTTACAATCAGTCTGAAGAGTGGTCCAAACCCAAAATATGGCCCTGCGCCACAAATGCTGCCTGACCAGCAGAGTTCCTCCAGCACTTTGTGTTTATACACAGCCTTTAATGTAACAAATTGTCCCGAGGTGTTTCACAAATTTTAGATGATTAGAAATTTAAAATTTAACACCAAGCCACATAGGGAATACGAGGATAGATGATCAAGAGTTTTGATCAAGAAGGAGGTGGAAGAATCAACGCAGCAACTCCCGAGGGCTTGCAACCTTGGTGTGCCTGGGCGTAAATGGAGGTTCAAAGTGCTGGCTCAATTCTGTTCACCAAGGGAAGCCAGTCTCCATTCTCCCCAGTCTGGCAGTCCATGCACTCTTCCCTATACAAAAACATTGGGAGATGTTTGGTGTGGGAGGGGTGGTATTGTGGGGTCGATTGAGGTTGGGGCTTTGTGGGAAGGTGACGGCACGGATGAAACATTGAACAAAGCAGTAAAGAAATATGTAGTAGAACATAAGAAGGTGATGTAGGGACTATACAGCCTCCTATTAGGAATGTCCATCAGGCAAGTGGGTGGCACGGTGGCACAGCGGTAGAGCTGCTGCCTCTTACTGCCAGAGACCCAGGTTAGATCCTAACCTCAGGTGCTGTCTGTGTGCACGTTCTTCCAAGGGTTTCCTCTGGGTGCTCTGGCTTCCACCCACATCTTAAATATGTGTGGGTTTATAGGTTAATTGCCCTCTGAAGTTGCCTCTAGTGTGTGGGGAGCAGATATGAAAGTTGGTTAATATAGAGCCAGTGCGAATGGGAGATCGATGGTCGGTGTGGACTCGGTGGGCCGAAGAGCCTGTTTCCACGGTGTATCTTTCAATTGAATTCAAAATTCAATGTGAAATGTGAAAATGAGTGGCCTGTATAAGCCACATTATGGCAGTCCAATGGGGAATTAATTTGTTTTTCATGGTCATGACATACATCCATCATTAAGAAAATGGCGCCACAGAGGGAAAAAGTCATACAACTGATTAACATTAATCCCTTCCTCGGAAACACAGAAACCACCCTTTCCCTGTGACCTCTGATAACCTCTCTTTATTACAGGTGCTTCAACAATGGAGAAAGTACATCATAAGCAATCTTTCCTTAAGGTGTTCACGAGGTGAGTCTTGTTATTCAGTAAAGACTCTGAGGCAAATCTTCACCGTATCTGAACCACATTGGCTGCTGGTCTGAGAACACTTCTGGTTTTTAAAAGTCGATCCTTGTTTTCAATCCCTTCTTAGTGTTGCCTGCCTCTAGCTCTAATCTTCTCCAGGCTTGCAACCCTCCAACAAGTCAGGGCTTTTCCAGGTCTGGCCTCCAGAGTAACTCAGATTTTAATCACCTCAACACTAATGGCCAGGACTCTTTGCTGTGGAATTTCCTCTCTAAATCTCTCCATCTCTCTGTTCTTGACTCTGTTCTTCATTGTACTTACCAAAGCCTAACTTTTTTCTACGCACCTACAAATCTAAATGCCTTAAAATCTCTGTCAGTAGTTTGATATCCATTTTATTTGATTACATTCCTGCAAAGTTTTTGTGATATTTTACCAAGACATAAATGCAAGTTTCTTCATGTTAGTATATCCTGGTTATGTGGAATAGTTTGACCAAGTAGAGACAGTAGTGATCTATCCCAATCAACCAACTCAGTACACTTATTTGTCATTAACTTCACCAAATGATATCTGATACAAATGTCAGTATGAGTAACCCATTTGCCTATTTTCATCCCAATTTAACTGTCTTAAACATTACCATTATTTTCTCTGCACAATTGTCTCCCAAATAACGCTCATCTCACTTTGAAGTGTAGGAATCATTTGCTACAATACTTATACTCGGGGCAGCACAATGGTGGAGCTGTTGCTCACAGCGCCAGAGGCCTGGATATGATCCTGAGCTTCGGTGCTGTCTGTGTGGAGTTTGCACATTCTCCCAGAGACATTTTCACGGGTCCAGTTTTCTCCAACCACTCAAAGAAGTGCAGGTTTGTAGGTTAATTGGCCTCTGTAAGTTGTCCCTAGTGTGTCAAGAATGGATGTGAAAGTGAGGATAACATCGAACTGGAGTGAACAGGTGACCAATAGTCGGCGTAGCCATAACATCAGCAAACAAAACGTAGAGGAGAAACTGCCTCAAAAATACCCACACCACCCTGGCCATGCTCTCATTACATGCAACCATCAGCAAAAAGGTGCAGGAGCCTGAAAACCACGACTACTAGATCAAGAATAGTGTCTTCCCAGCACACCGTCAGACACTTGAACACTACACAACACTAACCTCAGCAAATATGAACTTCCTTTGGTCGTCACCAAGGTCTTTGTTTTTTTTTTTTGCATTAGTGTTACTGTTATTAATTTATTGAAGTTTAAAAGCCATTATATATGTATATAGGTGTGCATTGTGTGTATGTGCCTGTTAGGCTGCTACAAGTAAGAATTTAATTGTTCAGTTGCTGGAACATACAGTATGGCAATTAAACACTCTTAACTCTCTTGAGTAAGGAGAATAATGATAAACATTGGACGTTGCCAGTCAATTCATTGCTGGACTGTTACATCCACTTCAACAGAGCTCTCTTTCTCCAGCTACAGTCTTAGCGCCAGGAATGGGCCATCTGGCCCCATGTGTCCGTTCAGCATGGTTATGAGCAGAGTCATTCATGCTTTCCTGGCTCATCTATCCTTTAAGCAAAGCCTTCCTTTACCCAGTAGACCCCCAGAATGATTAAACATTTTATCTCCATTACCGTTAGACTGCGTATGAACAGGGAAATGAGTTAATTCAAAATGACAAGAAGGGTTCAGACATGAGAAGACCATTATTGCATCGCGCTACATCAGTGTCAACTTGATGGATCTATCTTGTGCTATTTCTATCTCCTAGACCAGCTCCAAATTCGCTGCCCACTATAATGGTGAGTCAGGAAGAGGAACAGAGCAAAAGTCAATTGTTCAGTGCCTTGAGTGGCTCTGCCAATTGATCTTGGCTGGTTTGCATCTTAACTCAGTTACTCGCTTTGCCTCCATTCCCTGAACAAGCTTTAGTTGACAGTATAACAGGTGAAATGTAAAGTGCTGGAGGAACTCAGCGGGTTAGGCAGCATCTGTCGAAGGAATGGAATTACGACGTTCCGGGTCTTCTTTCTCTTCTTCTGACTGATTGTAGTAAGGGGCAGAAAGGAAAAGAGAGGTGGGCGGAGAAAAAGCTGAACACCAGTCTGAAGACAGATTCTGACCCGAGACATCCTTCCACAGATGTTGCCTGACTTGCTGAGTTATTCCAGAACTTTCTGTTTTGAAGAGATATTCATTCCTGTTTTGACCGAGCACAAATATTGCACTAATATTAGGTAGACAAAAATGCTGGAGAAACTCAGCGGGTGGGGCAGCATCTATGGAGCGAAGGAAATAGGCAACGTTTCGGGTCAAAACCCTTCTTCAGAAGTCTGAGTTTCTCCAGCATTTTTGTCTATCTTCGATTTTCCAGCATCTGCAGTTCCTTCTTAAACTCTTGCACTAATATTATTTTCTTTTAACAAAGTTACTTTTGTTTCTAAAGATATCTATGACTACTGTGTTTATAGACTTGTTAAGTTGCTGCAAGTAAGAATTTCATTGTTCCCTTTTCAGTACATCTGACAATTAAGCATTTTTGACTCTTGGCACAGTACTGGCATGGAGCACACATGGGTCAGATACAACACAACCAGTTGATCAGTAAGGCTCCCTTCCCCTTAGGGATCACTCCGCTCAGTCACTGCCCCTAATCTCAGATGAGCAATCGTTCACATCCTGAATGACAACATCTCCATTCCACCTCACCATCACCTGTGGCCTTCCCTAATGAGACATGGCAACCTGCAGGGGAAAACAAAGGCTCAAATGTGCTCTGAGTATAAGGGGATGTTTTACTGGCACTCACTGCTATGATGGAGGGGTGCTGACAGAACATCTGGAACTCACACATGAACAGTTAATCAAAGAAATCCGGTTACTATGAAGAGTGCACAACAAAATTCACGATTTACTTTAAAAAAAAATTATTTAGGGTGGCACGGTGGCGCAGTGGTAGAGTTGCTGCCTTACAGTGCCAGAGACCGGGGTTCAATCCTGACTACGGGTGCTGTCTGTATGGCGTTTGTACGTTCTCCCTGTGACCATGTGGGTTTTCGCCAGGATCTCTGGTTTCCTCCCGCATTCCAAAAACGTGCAAGTTTGCAGGTTCATTTCTAGGTATAAATGTAACTTGTCCCTAGCGTGTGTGTGGAAAGTGTAGGTGTGCAGAGATCATTGGTCGGTTCAGACTCGATGGGCCGAAGGGCCTGTTTTCACGCTGCATCTCTAAGCTAAATTAAAAATCTGCCTAAATATTTGTATTTTTAAAAAAGACATCAGGCTTAATTATTGATTTGAAGCTACCTTTTAAAGAAAAGAAGGCCGAAGGGCCTCGTTCCACGCTGGTCCGTGCTGCAAAATTCACTAAAAACATTATGTTTTTTTGTCTACCTTCGATTTTCAGGCATCTGCAGTTCCTTCTAAAACAAAATGCTTTCTTGCAAGATGTTTTAACAAAATCGTAGCCAAAATTATGACCAGATTCTCTTACAACGATAAACTAACGTCACATGTGCGGAGTCTTCTTCACTCAGAGTAGTTATGTCAAAATTCTATAGAGTTTATAAGAATAAAAAGTTTGCCTTATTATTTTTTTTTAAAAGCCTGTACGTAGTGGTTTTGGGCAAAGATTATAGTGATCTTTGGTTTTGTGTTCCATATCAATCAGTGCTGATTCAGTTGGTATTTTGATTGTAACAAAGTGTTTAAAAAGTTATAACATTATTGGATTTTGTACTACCTGGTTTGCTGCCTGTAGGAGTTTTCAGTGTGACTGGCTGTTTCACCAGCTTGGCACTGCCTCAGCTGCTCGGTACCACAGTTCCCACAGCAACAATTGAATGTCAGGGAAGTGAAATCTATGTTAGAGATCTGGCTGAATGTTTTGGCAAGGTTTTGTCGTAGTCAGTGGCACTAACTAGAAAGTCCCGGCCAATATATTTAATGCCAATTAATTGTCATTATTGTCAAATGCATGGACCACAACCTCTTCTTTACAGTTAGCAGCATTCAAATGAAACCGAATTACACAGCACAGCAGGTGCCATTTGGCCCATCTTCCTTGTGTAGGCTTTTTAAAAGAGATATCCAATTACTCCTACTCCTGTGTGCCAGAATGAATTTATTCCTCAAAGCTGCTCATTGTTATTTTACTCCTCCTCTAAACAGAAGATCTATTTCACTCAGTCAATGTGTGGAACTGGATAAAGGTATTAGTAATTTTAAAAGTGTATTTTCTTTTATAGAACTAAGAACAGGGAAATTAAGTTTCTTTGAAACCAATCAGATCTCACAGGTGAATATTAAAAGAATAAATTGAATTAATACAATATAAGCTTTCAGGGAACAAAAGTGCAGTTCACCGGCTTTGAATAGTTTAGTCTCAAGTCTCATGCTTTAAAATCAACATTTAGAAACTAAAATTCCCCAAAATTGACAGCTCTGACTCGTGGCTCCTCTCTAGTCAGAGCAACAAAAGACAACATGGCTATCAGGAATCACACGGAGGGAAAACTCAAGAACACAAGGAAATAGGAGTCGGCCCCTCAAGCCTGCCCCACCATTCAACATTCTCACCTCAAATCTTCCATGCCAGTTTCCCATAACCCTCAATTCCTTGATCTTTCAAATATTTATCTATCTAATAGTTAAATAGTTCTAATAATCTGCAAGGACTGAATTCCAGGGATTAACAACCCACTCGGGGAAATTTTGACGCACCTCAATTTTAAATGATCAGGCACTTATTTTGTGGATATGTTCCCATATTCGTGATTCTCCCAGGAGAGAAAATATTTATTTGTCTTTATTTTGTATTTATTATGTCTACCCAGTCAAGTCGCAAAGGATCTGATATATTTAATGTCACCCCTCATTCATGTGCACTCCAAACACTAGACACAAACTCTCTCTTGATAGGACAACCCTCTCATCCCATGAATCAACTTGGTGAATCTCCTTGGGACTGTCGCCAATACTATTTCATCGTTTAGCAGGCAAAGGGGACCAAAGCTGTGCAATATTGAAGTGAGAGTCTCACTTACACCGTGTACAACTGTAACAAAACCTCTATATTCTTCAACTTCAGGTACTTTGCAACATGTGGTGCAGCTGGTAAAACTCCTTCCTCACAGCCAGGGCTGGAAATCGCTATCAAACCATGGGGGGGGACACACAATATCTTGGTGGCCATGCGCACGCACATGCACACGCAGACACACACATGTGAGGCTTCGGCCGTGGGCCCTGTGGACGATAACATCGGGAGTTGGCCGAATCCGATCTCTAGCAACAGCAGCTTCATCCGCCTTGAATTGTGGGGGTTCAATCCGACCATTCGCGGGGCCTTTTATCGGCCGGCGGGGGGCTTCAACATCGGGAGCCTCAACGCAGCAATTTGACCGCGGGTCGATGGCCGATTTTAAGCCGTGCCGGGCGATGAAAGGCCCCGCGAATGGGCCGATTCAAGCTCCGCTCTATGATCTTCGCTCCACCAGGACGTCTCCCTCCTCCAATCACCGCGCTCTATCCTCAGTCTCACCCCCCCCTACCTCCACCTCTGACCGACACCTCCATCCTCCAATCATCGCGCTGAAACATCATCGCCCCCCCCTCCACTGCCTGCTGACCGATGTCCCTCTCTTCCAATCGGTGCCCTCGACCATCAGTCCCACTCCCACTGTTTCGCGGAAAGCGAAGATTTTTAATAGATTTTTCTCACCAAATTTCAAAATCGCAAGGTTACAAAACATGGGGGGGGGGGGGGGGAGATTTCCCCCCCCTTCTCAAAACAGGGGGGGAGTGCCCCCCTGTCCCCCCCCCCCCCCCCCCCGGGGTTTCTGCCCATGCTCACAGCGCCAGAGACGCTGGTTCGATCCTGACCTCGGGTGCTGTTTGTGTGGAGTTTGCATGCTCTCCCTGTGGCTGCGTGGGTTTCCTTCGGGTGTTCTAGTTTCCTCCCACATTCCCAAAGACGTGCAGGTTTGTTGGTTATGTTGTCAGAAGGAACTGCAGAAGCTGGTTTAAACCAAAGATAGACACAAAATACTGGAGTAAGGGTCTCGACCCGACACGTCACTCATTCCTTCTATCCAGAGATGCTGCCTGACCCGTTGAGTTACTCCAGCATTCTGAGTTTATCTTTGGGTTTGTAGGTTAATTGACTTATGTAAATCTGCCTGTATAATATATAACATAGTGTGAACAGATGATTGATGGTTCGCGTTGGGTCAGCAAGATGAAGGGCCTGTTTTCCATGCTGTGTCTTTAAACCAAACTAAGCTATTTGGTTTCTTAAATACTTGTGGATTTGCTCACTAGACACCTAGATCACTCTTTACACCACTCACTTGCAATCTCTCTCCATTTATATAACAGCCTACCTTTTGATTCCTCTTACCAAAGTGTAATATATCACACTTCCCCACATTAAACTCCAGGTTTTCACTCAGTCAGCCAATCTATCTCCATCCCATTGCAGAATCACAGTACCCTCATCACAATATGCATTACTCCCTATTTTCGCATCATTGGCAAATTTGGAAATGTTACATTTTGTTCCTTCCCTTGCGTCATTAATATAAATAGTACACAATCAAAAGCCCAGAACTGATCCCTCAGGTACACCACGTTATAACCCTCCAGCCTGAGAAGAATCAATGTATTCCAAATCTATGTATAGCTAGTTTTTAGTCAATGCTGCCACACCTCCTCTAGTACCTTGGGCTCTTAACCACTTATATGGCAGCTTGTCAAATCCCTTTTGGAAATTGAAATATATTACATCAGCAGGTTCTCCTCCATCAGCATTGCCTGCCACATCTTCAAAGAATTTGAGCAAAGTTGGTCAAACATGATTTGACTTTTATAAAATCATTTTGACAAGATTTGATTATATTCAGCTCTCCAAAATTATTATTTAGTTCCTCTTTGATGACTGACTCTAGCATCCTCTCAATAGAGATTAAACTAACTGGCCTTTCATTCCCACCTACTGTTTGCCTCAGTTTTTGAACAAAGGTCTCATATTTCTAATCTTCTGAAACCCTCTGTGAATTTAGTGAGTTTGGACATTTTTCAACCAGGGTCGACTAATTCTTCAGCCATTTTCTTTAAAACACTTATGTTCAGGCCATCGACTCCTGACCATTCGTTCACCGTTAAACCCGTGAGTTTCAGGTGACTATCCCTCGCAATTGATATTTTTACATTTCTCCACGTTATTTGAAATTGATCCATCTGTTCCTGTCGGAATATTTGCCATGTTCTCTAAACTGAAGACTGAAGCAAACATGTGATTTAACATATCTGCCATTTCTTTGTTTCCTCTTATAATTCCCTCGCCCCATCCTCGAGTGGACCCATACTTACCCACAACTATCTTAGACACCTTCCTCCTATTTAAACTGTATATCCCCCATAGAGACGTTATTTGCTTTAATATTACACACATTCAGTCTTGAAATCAACTTTCTTCCTTTTGCTGAACGTTTTAGACATTTGCTGCTGGATCCTAAAAATCTCCCAGTGTTCCGGCCACTGGCACTTTGTATGTCCTACTTATCAATGTAATGTTATCCTTGATCTCCTTTGCTTAGCACAGATTGTGGCTCTTTCTCATTGAATCCCTCTGTCTAATTGCAGTAAATTACAACTGAGTGTTATAGACCCACTATTTGAATGTTTTCTCTATTTATTTAATCATCCGTCTCTTCAATTATTTTCCCAGAACAACTTCATACCATTATAATTTCCCTGATTTAAGTTAAAGACAATAGACAATAGGTGCAGGAGTAGGCCATTCGGCCCTTCGAGCCAGCACCGCCATTCAACGCGATCATGGCTGATCATCCCCAATCAGTACTCGGTTCCAGCCTTCTCCCCATATCCCCTGACCGCTATTTTTAAGAGCCCTATCTAGCTTTCTCTTGAAAGCATCCAGAGAACCTGCCTCCACCGCCCTCTGAGGCAGAGAATTCCACAGACTCGCCACTCTCTGTGATAAAAAGTGTTTCCTCTTCTCCGTTCTAAATGGCTTACTCCTTATTCTTAAACTGTGGCTCCTGGTTCTGGACTCCCCCAACATCGGGAACATGTTTCCTGCCTCTAGCGTGTCCAAACCCTTAACAATCTTATATGTTTCAATGAGATCCCCTCTCATACTGTTAAACTCCAGAGTGTACAAGCCCAGCAACTCCATTCTCTTAGCATATGGCAGTCCCGCCATCCCGGGAATTAACCTTGTAAACAAACCTACGCTACACTCCCTCAATAGCAAGAATGTCCTTCCTCAAATTAGCGGACCAAAACTGCACACAATACTCCAGGTGTGGTCTCACAAGGGCTGCAGAAGGACCTCTACAACTGCAGAAGGACCTCTACAACTGCAGAAGGACCTCTTTACTCCTATATTTAATTCCTCGTGTTATAAAGGCCAACAGGCCATTCGCTTTCTTCACTGCCTGCTGTACCTGCATGCTTACTTTCATTGATTGATGAACAAGGACCCCCAGATCCCATTGTACTTCCCCTTTCCCAACTTGACGCCATTTAGATAGTAATCTACCTTCCTGCTTTTTGCTATCAAAGTGGATAACCTCACATATATCCGCATTAAACTTCATCTGCCATGCATCTGCCCACTCGCCCAATCTGTCCAAGTCACCCTGCATTCTCATAGCATCCTCCTCACAGTTCACACTGCCACCCAGCTTTGTGTCATCTGCAAATTTGCTAATGTTACTTTGAATCCCTTCATCCAAATCATTGATGTATATTGTAAATAGCTGTGGTCCCAGCACCGAGCCTTGCAGTACCCTACTAGTCACTGCCTGCCATTCTGAAAGGGACCCGTTAATCCCTACTCTTTGTTTCCTGTCTGGCAACCACTTCTCTATCCATGTCAGCACTCTCCCCCCAATACCATGTGCCCTAATTTTGCCCACTAATCTCCTATGTGGGTCCTTATCAAATGCTTTCTGAAAGTCCAGGTACACTACATCCACTGGCTCTCCCTTGTCAATTTTTCTAGTTACATCTTCAAAAAATTCCAGAAGATTAGTCAAGCATAATTTCCCCTTCTTAAATCCATGCTGACCCGGACCGATCCTGTTACTGCTCTTCAAATGTTCGGCTATTTCATCTTTTATAATTGACTCCAGCATCTTCGAGTGGTTTTGTTGTTGAAGTGTTCATCCTTAAATTGTTTTGGGAATTCAATCATACTGTGGTCATGACCTCCTCAGGGATCTTTAACCACAAGATCTCTAATTAATCCTTCCTTATCACTCATGACCAAATGTACAACAGCTTGTTCCTAGGTAGATTCTGTGACATATCGTTATAAAAAGCAATAACTGACACATTCTACAAATTCTTCTTTTCCAATACTCTTGTCAGTTTGGTTTGTCCAATCAATATGTGGATTAAAATCTACAATGATAATTGCAGTTCCTTGTGCTAGATACTTCCCCATTCATGCTCTTTTCTTTCAAGAGGTCACATTTTGGGGCCAAGACACTACTCCTATCAGTGCCTTCTTTCACCTTCAGTTTATGAATTCAACCCACATCAGTCTGAAGAAGGATCCCTCCCAACTTAAACCCATGTCCTCTGGTTCTTGATTCCTCTACTTTGGTAAAAAACCCATTCCTTCTCTCCAGAGATGCCGCCTGCCCCGCTGAGTTACTCAAGCATTTTGGGTCTTACGCAATACACTGACTAATGAAGGCCAATGCACCAAAAGCCTTCTTGACCACCCTATCTACCCCCATTTTCATATTATGTAAACCATATTATAACAATCTGCTGAATTACACCATTTTCTTCCTTCTCTTCTGGTTTGTTTCAAATGTTTTTGATCTGCGTGGTCTGGTTAGCAACTAACCCAGCGAGTTGAAACAGTTCCCTCCCACTTACTCTATTTTCAAAATTCTTTCCAGAGATCTGCATCAGGCGTTAATATCTGTGGATTGGATTTTCCATTGATGCCACAAAGAAAAAGCACTCAAAGTTGCCACTTCAACTTGCGAGCAGTTATCGGATTTTCAGTTTCTTTCACCTACAATACAGGATTAGTCTGCTTCTTCAACGGTTCAGTTTAATAAAGCTTTATTGTTAGAGCCGAGAGATTTTGTAAAGAGTGCACGCTGAGCTCTCAAATGGGGAGGTGAATTAACAGCCATGCACGGAAATGAGAAACTATTGTACAACTGTTCTTGTCTCAGTGTTGAATGCACGCGATTCTCCATATCCGGAGGGCTTCCTAGGAACAGTCTCTTCCCGCAACCCACCTTGCTTTCAAAGAGAACAGGAATGGAGATAATAAGCTGCATCAATGAGTTGGAATAAAGGAAAATGTAGCGTTGTGGTTAAGTAACTGGACCAGCAATCTGCAGCAATAATTTGGAGACGAATTCAAATCCCACAGAGCACCTGGGTAATTTAAGTTCAGCTAATCAAATATTTTGAGCACGATTCTGATCAAATATTCTAGTACTATTAAACAACTGGAGTGTTGCACAAACTCACTAATGTTCTTTATATGAGGAAATCCATATGCTGAGGATGAGTTCCTGATCTTCCAATCTACCTTACTGCAGGCCTTGCACTTTTTATTTATCTGCACTTTCTCTGTAGCTGTCACACTATATTCTGCATATTGTTTATATTCTTCTTTGCATGACCTGATTTAAAAATAAATTGGATAGGCATATGGATGAGAAGGGAATGGAGGGTTATGGTACGAGTGCAGGCAGGTGGGACTAAGGGGAAAAAAATTTGTTCGGCATGGACTTGTAGGGCCGAGAGGGCCTGTTTCCGTGCTGTAATTGTTATATGGTTATATGGTTATATGCACTCGTGCATGGTATGATTTGCAGTGATGGCATGTAAAACAATGTTTTAAACTATATCTCAGTACACTTGACAATAATGCACCAACACAAATAATTCTACACCCATTCTGGTCTATGGGAAACTCCAGGTACAGCGATGCAGTCGATTCTTATTTATTCCTCAGAAATGGCCAAAGCGAGGGAAGTTAGGGGCGGGAATTAAATGTGGGCTGTGCTAAGGTAGCACAATTTTCACAAAATTAATAAACAAAATTAAGTTCACTTCACCGGGTTTCAACTATGTGTCTGAGTATAGAGTGCTCAGAAGAACTGCTATTTCAAGCCCTGGCAAAATGTTACTAATTCCTTGTGGACCAGGTGTGAAATAGTGGTCAACGGCGCCATTATAATTACAGCCCATCATATACCCACCATAAGCTCACCAGGATGGTTACAAGAGAACTGGATGAACACTTAATTGTTGGATGAGTAAAGGTTAGTGTGTGGGTGTCATAGCAGTCAGTCCGTTTACTAGGTTTCCTCACGATGGGAGGCTACAACTTAGGTGAAACTCCAACCATCAATATATCCAATGAGAAATAATATTGTTTTGAGGGTGGAAAAAATATGGAGCTGACTGCCACTGAGAGTGGTTCAGACAAGCAGCATGTCAGGATAAATACACACAGACATTGAGCCATGCAGCATGGAAACAGTCCCTTAAGCCCAATGCGGTCACGCTGACTGAGATGTCCCTACTTTGCTCGTCCCATTCACCCACATTTGGCCCACTAAACAATTTTGATCCATGTAGATGCCTTTTCAGTGTTGATATTGTACCTGCCTCAACTACTTCCCCTGGCAGCTTGTTCCATCACCCTCCGTGTGGAAATACTGCCCCGTGTTCTTGATACCCCTACATGGAAGACAAAGGAACAGAAGAAGAGTCCCGATTTGAAATGTCGCCTATCCATTTCTCTCCCCAGATGATACCTGACTGGCTGAGTTCTTCCAGTACTTTTTGAACAGAAGAACATGCTGATGAGGTGAGATGTAGCAGGCTGGGAGCAGGTTTGTCTGATCACTGGCCCAGCCTACAAATTCAGCACAATTCTGTTGCAGGAGAAACAGTGATGGAAAGATCCAGCAAACTTGGCAAGGATATTGAGACATAAAACAAAGTGCTGGAGGAACTCAGGAGGTCAGGCAGCCCCTGTGCTGGGAATGGAACCGCCATGTTTTGGGTTAGGACCTTTCTTCAGACTGAGTTTGGGACAGCCTTGCACTCTGTGTCTTTTCCATCTCCTTGTACTTATTTGGGAGCCGAAACATCCTCAAAACATTTTTGGCTCTTCAACGCAGTTCAGCACTAGAAAGCTACAGTAAAAGCACTTAAACTGATATAACAATACACTCCTGGTCCAATATTCCTAATTAATCACTAATCACTACAAAGAGCTCCCACTACAAACATCACCAGTAATAGATGTGTAAATACCAGGCTCTTTATTCTGATAGTGCCGCAGTTGTCATCATCATCCAAAAACAGCTTTCAGTTAGCACCCAATTTTGTCTTTTGAAAACATGCAAAGTATTTAGCATACAATTATTTACTCTAAAGTGCAGTTATTTTGAAGAAGGCAAGTGTAGTAATCTAGCTATTTTCATACTGAATGCTTTCATCAAGCTTTCATTTTATGAGTGGCTCTTTGAAGAAGTCTTGGTCCAGATGCGATGAGACAACTCTGCGAAGGATGCCAGAGTGTCTGTGAGAGATCTGCCTGATCACGGCCCGGTTTGACGTCACAGGGACCAAAGCCGAGGGTAGGAAGAATGGAGGACTCGGCAGGGGGGACCGCCGTGTGGGAGGGGGCAGAACAATGGACAATAGAGGACCTGGCGGGGGGGGACATCCGTGAGGGAGGGGGGAGAGCAACGGGGACCTGGCGTGGGCGGACCGCCGTATGGAAGGCGGGAGGGAGGAAGAACAAAAGGGGAACTGGCTTGGGGGAGGCGGGGTGAATTTGTAACTGTGTAAGCGCCCTTTACGGGCGACTATTTGTATACCTTGGATATGCAAGCAAAGAATGTCACTGTGACTTGACATAAAGCATTCAATTCAACTCCTACAATTCAAAGCATTTTGAATACGGAACTTTATCGTACTCTGGTGTACTTGATGATAAACTAATCTGAAATCTGAAGTCTAAATCTCCAACTATGAGAGTGCAGCAATAGAGTTGCAGCCCCATAGCGCTAGAGATCTGGGTTTAACCCTAACCTCGGGTGCAGGCTGTCTGCGTGGAGTTTGTACGTTCTCCCTGTGACCTCTGGGTGTTCTGGTTTCCTCCTACATACCAAAGGCGTGTGGGTTTGTAGGTTAATTGGCCCTAGTGTGTAGGACATAGAACTTATGTGAACGGGTGATTGATGGTGTGAATTTGATTGGCAGAGGAGCCTGTTTTCACACTGTATCTCGAAACTCAACTAAATCCCTCAGGTTGGAACAAGTGTGAGTCTCGATCCTGAAATCTTATGATTCACAAGTAACGATGCTGCTAATTGAACCAAACAATGTCTAAACACAAAGATGAAGATGGCACCAAATGCTGGAGTAATTCAGCGGATCATGTGTTGTGTCCATCAGGAAGGTTGTCGACCCAAAATGTGTCTGAAACCGAAACATCATTCATTCCTTTTCTCCAGGGAAGCTGCCTGACCTGCCGAGTTTCTCCAGCATTTTGTGTCTATCCTCAGGGTAAATTAGCATCTGCAATTTCTTCTTAAACACAAAGCTGGCTGGATGAACTTAGCGGGTCAGGCAGCATCTGAGGAGGGAAGGAATCAGGCTGTAAGTGCATTGTTTGGTCTTTCACAGCTGAAATGATCCTCGGATAAGAATTCCACACACACTTGACTAACATCCGAGCAACCCCACTGAGATTGAAAAGTAGTGAGAGGTTTTTTCAAGGTAACATCAATCAAATGAGAACAGCATCTCTCCATTACCAAAGATGGATATGAACATTAACAATATTAATCTACAAAATCCCACGAGAATCACGATTCAACACTTGTTAATATTGCTCGCTCATTTTTGTATCTTTTTAGTTCAATCTTTGCATAAAGATTGTAGTTCAATATTTGCATAAAGTACAGAGATGTTACAGCAGTCCTGCCCTTGTAAGTTTTGGATAAGGTGAAGGTTTCTTACATACAACGGTGGAACTCAACTCAGTCTGGGAGCGACACAGGAACGATCTATGGACTCTCATTAAAACTACACATTGGTATAAATTTGGATTCGCTTAGTTTAGTTTAGAGATACAGTTTCCGGCCCACCGAGTCTGTGCCGACCAGCGCTTCCCGTACACTAACATTACAATTACACCAAGCCAATTAACCTGCAAACCTGTATGTCTTTGGAATGTGGGAGGAAACCGGAGATCCCGGATAAAACCCACACAGGTCACAGGTCACTGGGTCTCTGGCGCTGTAATTGTTTTCTCTGAATGCTGGAGTCTGAGAAGTGGCCTGATAGAAGTATATAAAATAGGTAGGGTAGGCAGGATATTTTTCCCAGCGTGGAAATGTCAAAGACCAGAGGCATAGGTTTAAGGTGAGAGGAGAGAATTTAAAGCGGATGAGCGAGGCAAGTTTCTTACACTGATGGAGGTGGGTGCCTGGAATGCACTGCCAGGGGTGGTGGTGGTGAGGAGGCGTTTAGACAGGCACGTGGACGTGCAGGGAGTGGAGGGATATGGAACACGTGTCGGCAGAGAACATTAGTTTACCTTGGCATCACGTTCAGCACACATGTTGTGGGCTGTAGGGCCTGTGCTGACATTTTCTATGTAAATGTAGCTCTCTGGAGAACTCATGGCGGTTCTTTCCTCCCCTTATTGCCCAGCATAAGTATCTTCGCCATGGAACTTGCTCAGTTGCTGAAGATGTGTGTGCAGCGGGAATGACTCAGAAAAACCATCATCCTGCATCCCATTCCAACATCTATCCCATTGATCAGTCATTAAGGCCATGAAGGGACCCAAGGGGTTGGAGTTAGTACAAGACAACGATATTGAGGAAGAGTTCAGCCGTTCATAAGTGATAGGAGAAGAATTAGGCCATTCGGCCCATCAAGTCTTCTCCGCCATTTGATCATGACTGATCTATCTCTCCCTCCTAACCCCATTCTCCTGCCTTCTCTCCATAACCTCCGACACCAGTGCCCTTATTGAAAGGGATAGCAAGCAAGAGGGGCAGAATAGCCTACTCCTGCTTCTATTTCTTATATTCCAATGAAGCATGATTGGACAAAATTGGATTCCTGCTGGTATAATTGAGATGAATCTGAATGTAGTAGCTTATGATGAAAAATAAATTTGATCGGAACTGTGCACAGATGTCACATTTCTAATTATTTTCTGTCGGAGAGATAACTGGTTAAATCTCACACAAATCCTGCTCACAGCCCCGTGACAGCAGGACTGCCTGTTGATGGATTTTATTGGGAGTCCTCAATTAGTCAACAACTGAATTTGTAAATTGCAAAGCTTTCACTTGCTACCAGGCAACCCGTCATTATTCAACAGGTTATAAAGAACACATGCTTTTCATATAATTATGGCGTCAAATTTGTGATCCCTCTTTTGTTTACCAACTGCAGACACTGAGCGGGGTAGTGAGCTTCGAGTGGGAATCGGTGAATTCCAGTCTCAGACTCAGGCACAACGCCATGGGAAATGGGCTTCCCAAAAACAATCGGCAGGGAACGAACGGCTCATTCGCTGAATGCCCAACGTCGAAAGAAGTCTATTGATGTTTGCAAAAGGACAGCACGCACGGTGGAGCAGCAGTAGAGTTGCTGCCTTACAGCGCCAGAGACCCGGGTTCAATCCTAACTACGAGTGCTGCCAGTATGGAGTTTGTACGTTCTCCACGTGACTACGTGTGCTCCGGTTTCCTCCCGTACTCTGAAGATGTACAAGTTTGTAGGTTAATTGGCTTCGGTAAAGATTGTAAATTGTCCCTAGTTTGTAGGATGTGTTAGTGTATGACGGTCACTGGTCGGCACGGTGGGCCGAAGGGCCTGTTTCCGTGCTGTATCTCTAAACTAAATTAAACTATATGCACATGCACATTTGTTCAACCTACATGCAAAACAGGTGAGCCTAAACTCATCTCCAATCTCCAGTCAGTACCTGTAACACTACATTCTTCACTCTGGACCTCTTCGCTTCTTGCATTACCTGTTGTACTCAAGTAGGTTTGTTTGTATGGATAGGAAGGAACTGCAGATGCTGGTTTAAACCAAAGATAGACACAAAAGGCTGGAGTAACTCAGTGGAACAGGCTGCATCTCTGGATAGAAGGAATGGGTGACGTTTCGGGTTGAGACCATTCCTTCTCTCCACAGATGCTGCCTGTCCCGCTGAGTTACTCCAGCTTCTTGTATCAATCGTTTGTTTGAGTGGACGATTTACCTGGATACCACACAAAACATCGTTTTTCACTGTTTCTCAGTACATGTAACAGTAATAAAACAAAATGCCAACATTTAATTGGCAAATAAGAGTATAAATGATAGAAAGGTTAGTGTTTGAAAGTCACTCAATAACACCAAGTTCCTCTGCCTGAGTTTTGGATCTGTTTGAAATAAATATGTTAACAATGCTGACATCGAAACACGGTGGTGCAAATGGTAGAACTGCTGCCTCACAGTCGCAGAGACCTGGGTTCGATCCTGACCTCGGATGCTGTCTGTGTGGAGTTTGCACGTTCTCCCTGTGACCACGTGGGCTTCCTCTGAGAGCTCCGATTTCCTCTCACATCCCAAAGATGTGTGTGTTTGGCCCTCAGTAAATCGCCCCTAGTGTGTAGGGAGTGGATGTGAAAGTCTGACAACATAAAACTAGTGTGAGCAGGTGATCCTAAACTAAACTAAACACTGGAGAGAGCGACTGAGATACATGGGTGCAGCTTTTCTATGGCCAAATCTACATTTCCAAACAAGAGTACGACCAACACCTGCACTACAATGCCCAATGTTGATGATAAGCCATTAAAATCTGAGTTGGAAAACTGAAGCCATTGTAGGCACATAATTGGGTAAGGATCATCGTTGACATGTGTGTTGGGCACGCACTGTGGAGACGGATGCTGTACAGCTGAATATTGCTCACTATAATCATAAAACATAGATCATGTCAGCCAAGAGGCTCTGCAAAACAGTGCATCTCCTCCAAGCTCGCAAGAGGAAAAGGCATAAGCAGCTGAGTTAAACAAAAGGTGACAGGACTGCCTGAAATCGGGCCCTTATTCTCAAATAGATAATGAGTTCACTTTTTAGGCGATGGTGGGGATATAAAACACGATTGAGTATGTGAAATAGGCTGGCACTCAAAGAGTGCAGTATTCGGAGAGGGCAGCAGTGTGTGGGAGGTAACAGTGAGGGATGTTGGCAGTGACGGGACGCTGCACTGTCAGCAGGGCTTCACTGAAGGAGAGTCGCACTGTTGATGAGGCATTAGAGGGACAACGTGACACTATTGCCCAGCCAAAGCAGTACGGTGTCATCAAAGGGAGTGCTTCACTATCGGTGCATGCAATACTACAAATACAGTTTAACCAAAGTCCGATAAAGCTGCAGCACGTCTTGGCTTTTATACTCCATGCCCTGACCTACGAAGGCCAGCAAACCACATGCTTTCTTTACCACTTATCTACTTGTGTTACCAATGGAGTGCAACCTTTCAGATCAGATGTGTTCGTCTAAGATACCCGTAAAGGTCCTATTTTGAAAAAGAGAAAACTTCTCCATGGTGTCCTGGCTCTATTTATCCCTCATCAGGCATCACTAAAAACATATTATTTGGTCATTATCATATTGCTGCTGGTGACACCTTTCCCTCTGCAACTAGTTGCCATGGTTATTGCATTAAACGTAACACACTTGGAACATAGAATGTGGTAAGTTACAGCGCAGAACATGCCCATCGGCCCACAATGTCCGTGCTCCATATGGTGTCAAGTAAAACTAATTTCCACTGCTTGTACGTGATCCATATCCCTCCATTTCATGCATATAGCCATATAACCATATAACAATTACAGCACGGAAACAGGCCATCTCGGCCCTACAAGTCCGTGCCGAACAATTTTTTTTTCCCCTTAGTCCCACCTGCCTGCACTCATACCATAACCCTCCATTCCCTTCTCATCCATATGCCTATCCAATGCATGTGCCTATCCAAAAGCTTCCTAAATGCCACGATGGTATCTGTCTCCACCACCACCTCTTGCAGTGCGTTCCAGGCACGCATCACACTCTATGTAAAACAAACATGCCGTACCTCTCCTTTAAAGTTTGCCCCTATCACTCTAGTCATTGACACTTCCACTCGAGGAACGAGGTTCTGACTGTCTACCTTATCTGTGCCTCGCATCGTTTCCTATCCTTTTGTCAGTTCTCCCCTCAGCCTCAAAGCCCCACGTGAAACAATCCATGTTTGTCCAACATCTTCCAGCTAATACTCTCTAATCCAGGCATTATTCTGGTCAATTTCTTCTGCAAATTCACATCCCACCCATAAATGGGCAACCAGAAATGGACACAGTACTCCAAGTGCAGCCTAACCAGAGTCTTCTAAAGCTGCAACATGGCTTCCTGACTCTTATACTCAATGCCCCAGACCCTTGAATGCAAGCAAACAACACCCTTTCTTTCCCACTCTATCTACTTGTGTTGCCACGTGCAGGGGCTTTGGACTTGGACCCAAATATCCCAGTGAAGTTCAGAACTACTCCATTAGTTACAAAGCAGTTTGAGACTTCCCAACACCATATCTTATTTCATTTCTATTCCTTCACAAGCTTTGCTGTCATACCTGCTGTTTGAAAGAGAAACAGCAGCACGTTATGAAACTTCAAATCACAGCTGAATTAATTTACTGGTGATAAATAATGAGAGCAAGAACTCAGTAGGGAGGCATGGTGGTGGAACTAGCAGAGCTGCTGCTTACACAGCGCCAGAGATCCAGCTTCAATCCTGACCTCGGGTGCAGTTTGTGTGGAGTTTGCACGTTCTCTGTGTGGCCGTGTGGGTTTCCTCCGGATGCTCCAGTTTCCTCCCACATCCCAAAGACGTGCAGGTTGTAGTTTAATATGTGTCTGTAAATTGTCCCTGGTGTGTAGGGATTGCATGAGAAAGTGGGAGAACATAGAACTAGTGATCAATGGCCGGCAAGGACTAGGTGGGCCGAATAGCCTTATTGAATGCTGCATCTCTCAACTAAATTCTGCACCACTATTCGGTGTTGAGACAGATTTGCGCTGACACAGTGTGATGTAATTGGAAGTGTTGTTTCTGCTGAGTATTATAAATCCCACAGAATTAATTGACAAGGAGGAAGGAATTCTTCAAGTGTCTTGGTCAACAATTAAACAGACAAACTGGTTAAATCATCTCACTGATGTTTCTGGGGCAGTGCTGGCACTGAAGAATTGCAACAATTGTCTACAAAACAACAATGCCTATGCGTCAAAGCAATGGAATTATACACAAAGCACTTTGGGATAGTTCGACAAACTGAAAGGGCAATTTATGAATGTAAATCCTTTCTGAAAAGCAAAACACTATCCATCCACACATTCCCTTGCTGCACTATTTTACATTACAGTGAGATGCTGGCGAGATTTTGCAAACACAAAAATGGCAGAGTGGAATTTTCAAGATAATTTTACATTCTCTTGATAAAACCAGGCCATGCAGATAATTTATATATTCATGCATAATATATACTCAAAATGAACAATTTATTAAGAAGAAATTATTTATGATACAGCCCTTCCCATCTACAGAATTGAGCAATACGCTCCACATACAATTGGCCCATTCACCTACAAAGCCCCCATTGCTTTGAAGGTAAATTTAAACACAGCAAGATCCCACATTTAGCAATGATATAGAAGATCTTGAAGAGAGGCACAAAATTCTGGAGTAACTTAGTGGGTCCGGCAGCATCTCTGGATTGAAGAAATGGGGGAACATAGAACATAGAAACATAGAAAATAGGTGCAGGAGGAGGCCATTCGGCCCTTTGAGCCAGTACCGCCATTCATTGTGATCATGGCTGATCGTCCCCTGTCAATAACCCGTGCGTGCCTTCTCCCCATATCCATTGATTCCACTAGCTCTTAGAGCTCTATCTAACTCTCTCTTAAATCCATCCAGTGACTTGGCCCCCACTGTCCTCTGTGGCAGGGAATTCCATAAATTCACAACTCTCTGGGTGAAAAAGTTTTTTCTCACCTCAGTCTTAAATGACCTCCCTTTATTCTAAGACTGTGGCCCCTGGTTCTGGACTCACCCAACATTGGGAACATTTTTCCTGCATCTAGCTTGTCCAGTCCTTTCATAATTCTATATGTTTTTATAAGATCCCCCCTTCTTCGATCTGAAGAAGGGTCTCGACCCAAAATGTCACCCATTCCTTCTATCCAGAGATGTTGCCTGTCCCACTGAGTTACTCCAGAATTTTGTGTCTATCTCTAGTGTAAGCCAGCAACTGCAGTTCCTTCCTATGGAAAGAAGACCTTAACCTATATTTGATGGTGTTGACTGCAGGGTATAAACACTTTCAGGATGCGACTAGTCCTGGCAGTGGTACAGCTGGGAGATCTGCTGCCTCACAGTGCCAGAGATCGAGTTCCATTCTGACCTCGGGTGCTGTGTGTGGAGTTTGTACGTTCTCCCTGTAACCGCATGGGTCTCCTCCCACATCCCAAAGACGTATGGGTTTGTAGGATAATTGACCTCCGTAAATTGCCTCTAGTGTGCAGGGAGTGGATGTAAAAGAGGGATAACATAGAACTAGTGCGAATGGGTGATCAATAATTGGTGTGGACTCAGTGAGCTGAAGAGCCTGTTGCTGTATCTTCCAATTCAATTCAATTCAAATCCAATCCAATCCAATCCACTTCCATTCCATTCAATTCAATTCAAGCATATTCACGCTTTGAATATTGCTGCGATACCATGGTATTTTCATAAATACCATTCTGATGAATCACAAATTTTGTAGGAAGGAACTGCAGATGCTGGTTTAACAAAGATAGACACAAAGTGCTGGAGTAATGCAACGGAACAGGCAGTATCTCTGGAGAGAAGGAATGGATGACATTTCGGGTCGAGACCAGTCTTCACTGGAGTGCAGCACTTCCTCAGGTACGGCACCAAGGTGTTGAGATTGTGGGATCAGGCTTACGGAGGGAGGATGTAAACCCTCAGCTCCCTGGGTTGGAGCGGGTATGTACTGGGCCCAAGTGGCCAATGATAGCGTGGAATAAAAAGTTTCCCCAGAACACACCACAAACTGAAGATGACAATGCCTAATGAAAGTGAATGCAAAATAAATAACAAAGCGCATCTGTTAATAAAAGCTCCTTTGCGTCTGCAATAAATGTTCATTTGGGCCTATAGCAACGTAGCTTCATCTGAAATAACGTGTAGATTAATTTAGAGATACAGCGCGGAAACAGGCCCTTCGGCCCACCAAATCTGTGCTGACCAGCGATCACACTAACACCATCCTATACACATTAGGGACACTTTTACAATTTTACCAAGCCAATTAACCTACAAACCTGTACGCTTTTTTAAGTGTGGTAGAAAACCGGAGCTCCTGGAGAAAACCCATGCAGATCACGGAGAAAACGTACAAAACTCCGTACAAACAACACCCGTAGCAAGGATCAAACCCGGGCCTCCGGCGCTGTAACGCAGCAACTCTACCGCTATGCCATGCTTTTTGAACATTTGAACATTGAGACTCAAAAAAAAAAAATAATAATAATATTCACATAGAAAATCTACAAGTCTTCAAATTTTTAAAATTTTCCATGTGTTCCTTAACATGAAAAAAATATATAGCTTTGTGCTCCGTTGACTTTGGACACCAGGGAATATTCAGCTTCTACACATATCACAGGCTCCTGTCCCTTTCAGGTGTATCTCCACACCGATAAAACCATCATTGCCTTCACGAGAAAGGTTATGCTCGACTGGGGACTTCATTTGCACTGCCTGTAAAGAAAGTAAGTGACCCATTTTGTAGTGTTTGCACCTCGCTCTAAACGCAGGAAGATCTGAATTAAAAGCACATCATTGCACATAATGAGGGGTTGGCCAAGCAAGCTGAGAGTGGGTAATAAAATGAATGATGCAAGCTTGCTGAGTGGCAGCAGCCTGAATAAGTAAGTCGATTATGTTTGTGCATGGTGTTTTTTTTGCCTACAATTAGACCTTCAGCAGTTATTATTGTACTGAGCTCCTGTACAATGGAGTAGTGATTCACTGGTTCGAACTGCACAGTGACTGCAAGTTGCAAAACAAGAGCAAGAAAAATAACGCAAGCTGCTGGAGGTCTTTAACATTCTGAATTGGTTCAAGAGAGGAGACAGAGAGAGGATATTTCACTTGTGCAGGGTGAAGTCCAAAGCCCGGAGTTCTATGATTGTCACTAATGAATACAACAGGGAGTTCAGGTGTAAAATCTTTACCCAGTGGATCTCGCCACTACAGGCAGTGGTTGCGGTGAACATCCATGCGGAAAATGGATAAAGATGAAGGAGAAGGGAGCCATAGGGCACTTTAGTGACATGCGAGAAGTTTGGTGGGAGAAGGCCTGGCTTGGACTGTTGACCCTTTCAAAGCTACAAACCTCAAGGCAAACAGGAAATAGATTTCTGCAGGTAGGAAGTCAATGAGAAAAGGTTTGGTCAATTGCAATTCCATGTAGAGGAGCGACAAGCAGCTGAGCTGTTCATTATAATTCTGTATGTGGTAGTGAAGAGAAAAGGTTATGGTCCACGGAGACTGTGTTGAGAGCAAAATGCAAAAAGATTTTCTCTATTGGCATTCCTGACAGTGACATGCAAAGTAAGGGATTTTTTTTTCCCATTGGAATTCTCATACAGGGGAATGAAGAGAGTGGGCTTTGTTCTATTGAGATACTTTGAATAGAAATAGATTTGTCCACTGGGACTTTATACAGGAGCCAATGGAGAAGAGGTTTGGTCCATTCAGATTCAATGATTTGATTACCATGTCTGGAGTACAATAACAATAATGTTTGATTATTTTACGCATGCAAACACCGACCATCATTAAGCTGTGACCTGCCTTAAAGTGAGCTCTCAGTGGTTTAACCTTGACTGCAACTTTCACTTTTTAGCAAGAGTGTTATATTTTCACGCAATAAAAAAAGAAACCGCAGATATGAAAATATGGCAAAGGTAGACAAAAATTGCTGGAGTAACTCAGTGGGTCAGCCAGCATCTCTGGAGAAAATGGATAGGTGACGTTTCTGCTCGGGACCCTTCTACAGATTGAAGGATGACTTGAGTCTGAAGAAGGGTCCCGACCTTAAACGTCACATATCCATGTTCTCCAGAGATACTGCCTGACTCACTGCATTTTTTGTCTATCATTGTCATATTTTCACACATGTCTTTCAGTTAGCCATCAGTAAACACCCAGAGGTCATATGGAATCAATGAAAAACTGCATAGATGTACATTTTGTTTTGCTCCTTTTCTATGTTAGAATATAAAATCAATATCACAACCAATTGACTGTGGTTTTAATGGAAGGGTCTCTGCTGGCAAGTTTTATTGTAATTTAGAGATACAACGCGGAAACAGGCCATTCGGCCCTACGGGTCTGTGCCAACCAACGATCACTCCGGACACTAACACTATCCTGCACGCTAGGGACAATTTATAATTCTTACCGAAGGCAATTAAGCTCCAAACCTATGTCTTTGGAGTGTGGGAGAAAACCGGAGCAACCGGAGAAAATTCACAAGGTCACAGGGAGAATGTATAAACTCCGTACAGACAGCACCCGTAGTCAGGATCGAACTGGGGTATCTGGCACTGTAAGGCAGCAACTCTACCACTGTGCTACCATGCTGCCCAGGTTTTGAGTGAGTGTCTTTGTGGGATTACATAAGTGTGTGGGAAGGACTACATAACTAGGTAGTATGGGCGAATCGCAAGTGGGGTGCTGTGTTGTTTATCCGGCCAGCCACGCCAGATGACTGAGGACAGTAGTTGTAGAGTTGTACCTGCAGCCGTGTGCTCTGCCAGGCTGCTGAGGCATTCAGTAGGAACGTACAACACCATCATTACCGTGAACGGGTCTTGTTCTGAGGGCGGTTGTTCGCAGGTTTTGCTGGGGGCTCTTGATAGCGTGTCAGCTATGTGCATGTCCTTGCCCTTTGTGTAGACTATACAATAGGTTAGTGTGGAGTAACCAATCTACATCCTCATTCTTTAAGGAACAAGGGCTCCCCGCTCTCATTATAGATGAGGCCCTCACTCATGTCTCCTCAGTACCCCACAGCTCTGCCCTTGCTCCCCCTGGTCGCAACAGAGACAGAATCCCCCTAGTCCTTACCATCTACCCCATCAGCTGTCACATACAACACATAATTCTCCAAAATTTCCGCCACCTCAAATGGGATCCCACCACTAGCCACCATTTTTCCCATCTCCTCCCCTTTCCGCCTTGTGCAGAGACCGATCCCCCCGCAACTCCTTGGTTATCTCATCCCTTCCCACCAAAACCACCTGCTCCCCAGGTACCTTCCCCTGCAACCGCATAAGATGCAACACCAGTCCCTATACCTCCTCTTCCTCCCTCGCCTCAGTCTCGGGACTACGACAGTCCCTTCAGGTGAGGCAGAGGTTCACTTGCACCTCCTCCAATCTCATCTGCTGTATCCGTTGTTCAAGATGTGGACTCTTATACATCGGCGAGACCAAACATAGACTGGGCGATCGTTTTGTGGAACACCTTTGCTCAGCCCTCTTGAAACTACCTGATCTCCCGGTTGCTGGACACTTTAATTCTCCTTCCCATTCCTCCACAGTGGTAAGAATATTGATTTCTCTCACTTCAGGTAGCCCTGGCATTCCATATCTCTCTCTATCCTTCCCCCACCTGTTGCACTAGCTTCTCATTTTCACCCTACAAGCTGCTAACAATGGCCTGTTTCCTTTATCATCCTTACTTTTTTTGAGTATCTTTCATTCGTTGTTCTTTATCTCTCCACATCATAGTCTATATCTCTCGTTTCCCTTATCCCTAACCAGTCTAAAGAAGGGTCTCGACCCGAAACGTCACCCATTCCTTTCTCTGTAACAGTCTGTAGTTTTAAAACTAACCGAGATATGTAGATTCCACCAATTCCTTTGAATGCACCCTAAAAGCTACTCTTTAGTCATTGCCTCACTTATTTACTGTGGCTCAGGATCAAACTTTATTTGGTAACCCTCATGAAAATTTTAAGGTAGACAAAAATACTGGAGAAACTCAGCGGGTGAGGCAGCATCTATGGAGCCTATCGGGTCGAGACCCTCCTTCAGACTGATAAGGGTCTGAATTTTATCAGACTGATACATTTTAAGGATTGTTTCCTTCTGTTCAAAGCACCACTTAAGCACTTGGGCCTAATCCCAAACTTCTGTTGGCTAATTTAAACTTATTCACGGGTTTCTGATTGAAGAAGTACTTTCCACCAGCATTCATTACTTTATATACCTCTATAAGATCATCCCTCTAGTTACTTCCTTTCAGGCTGAAAAAACAAATTGCCCAATACTTTCTTTATAATTAAAAGGAGCCTTTTTAAAAAGGTACTTCATCAATGTCATGAGCCTATTCTATTGTTGCAACTCAGCAAGAAAACCTCCACTCTGCCCTCACAAGTGACTAATACCAGACTTTTACACTCCACAGCTGGAACTCTGAAATTATTTTATGAACTAGATTGTGGAATCTAAAGCCCCCTTTCTAATGGGATTGTTCAATTTTGCCACTGTGTTCTTGCAAATGGAGTATAAAATGGCTAGAGACTCCAGGATCAAGAGAACCAGACCTGTTAGTCCAGATGTGGACTCTTATACATCGTCGAGACCAAAATGAAAGACTTGGCGATCGTTTCACTGAACACCTTCGCTCAGTCTGCCTGAACCTACCTGATCTCGCAGTTGCTAGTTTTAATTACCCTCCCCATTCCCACAAAGACCTTTCTGTCCTAGGTCTCCTCCATTGTCAGAGTGAGGCTAAACGCAAACTGGTGGAACAGCATTTTATATTTCGCTTTGGCAGTAGTATCAATGTTGATTTCTCTAACTTCAGGTAGCATTGGCAATCTCTCTCTCTCTCTATTCCTCCCCCACCCAAGTCGTACAAGCTTCTTGTTTTCACCCAACAAACAGCTGACAATGGCCTGTTTCCTTTACCATCGTAACTTTTTTGCACATCTTTCATTCATTGTTCTTTATCTCTCTACTTCACCGTCTACATCTCTCGTTTCCCTTATCCCTAACCTGTCTGAAGAAGGGTCTCGACGCAAAACGTCACCCATTCCTTCTCTCCAGAGATGCTGCCTGTCCCGCTGAGTTACTCCAGCTTTTTGTGTCTCACTAGGATCTTTGTTCCTTCTCTGCCGTTCAGATTATTGTCGTAGGCTAATTGTAACCTCAAATCTGTATTTTCATCAACATATTGTAACCTTTCACTGCTTATCGCTTCGATCGCCCCGACCCGGGGGCTTCGATCGCTGGCTACGGGAGCTTCAATCGCCCCAACGGATGGTTTGGAGAATAAAGAGGGAAGAAGATTAGACTTTATTGCCTTCCATCACAGTGAGGAATGTGGGGAATCCACTGTGGTGGATGTTTACGTTAACTTTTGTAATGAGGCGAGTCATATGCACGTCAGAGTACAACACATGTTTATTAAAGTCTACTCACAGTATACTTCTGCATAGTGTTACTGTACGCTGGCAACTAATCAGACTAATTACATAAGCAGCCTTCTGATAATATAAACTGCATAGTAGGTGGAGCTTCTACTAACAAGCACTACAATTGGTTAGTAAGAAGTAACCAATCTACAACTTTTATGTAGTGTTTAAGAAGGAGTATATATGCACTTCAACTCCCCCTCCCACTCCGTCTCCGACCTCTCTGTCCTGGGTCTCCTCCATGGCCACAGCGAGCAACACCGGAAATTGGAGGAACAGCACCTCATATTCCGCTTGGGGAGTCTGCATCCTGGGGGCATGAACATCGAATTCTCCCAATTCTGTTAGTCCTTGCTGTCTCCTCCCCTTCCTCAGACCCCCTGCTGTCTCCTCCCATCCCCCAGCCTTCGGGCTCCTCCTCCTTTTTCCTTTCTTGTCCCCGCCCCCCCCACCCCCAATCAGTCTGAAGAAGGTTTTCGGCCCGAAACGTTGCCTATTTCCTTCGCTCCATAGATGTTGCTGCACCCGCTGAGTTTCTCCAGCTTTTTTGTGTACCTACAACTTTTATGTAGTTGTGTGTCTTGTTGCTTTTTTTTAAGTATGGCTGTATGGTAATTCGAATATCACTGTACCTTAATTGGTACACGTGACAATAAAAAACCTTTGAAACCTGCAATAAACACTCAACAAACTGGTACCCTGGGGACAATGGTGCCGGAGTACCATTCCGTCTCTCCAGCGATGCTGCCTGCCCGCTGAGTTACTCCAGCTTTTAATGTCTATTTTGTGTTAGTCCCTGGGTTTGCCTGCATAACTTCATTAGGACAATGAATACAAGTCTAGTCTTTTCTCTCATTGTTCTATTTCTCACAATATGAGAGTCTTAATCATTGTATAATAACAATAATGTTACATTTTTTTACTGATGTAAAGTCCAATCGTGATCACTCAGAGTAGATACAAGGAACTGCAGATGATGGTTTACAACAAAAGACACAAAGTGCTGGAGTAACTCAGCGGGTCAGGCAGTATCTCTGGAGAACATTGTACAGAGGTGAATATCAGTCAGTCTTCTTCAGACTGTATTAAAAAGGTCCAAATAGGGTAACGGCTGGCATGGGAAGACCATGCAGGAGGAATGTTGGAGACGGGAGAAGGAGTTGCAATCTCTTCACCCTGAAGAAGGGTCCCAACCCGAAATGTCACCTATCCATGTTCTCCAGAGATGCTGCCTGATCCGCTGAGTTACTCCAGCACTTTGTGTCAGTATTACTCACAGTAAGGCTGTGACCTATTTAAAATTGAACTGTTTGACTTGCACTTTTTTCACCAACAAAAAACAATGATTCCAGTCTAATTCCCTGTGATTTTTCTTCTCTGTCTCTGCAATCTCTCGCACTTTCTCTCTCTGCGATCTCTCTTCCTCTGCACCTCTTTCTCTCTTGTTTCTTTGCATAAGAGGATTACTTAGGGTTGGGGTAGGGTGCTGTTGCTTGGACAATCAGGCAACATCCCTACTAAGTAGATAGATGTGGGCAAGCTGTATCTTTCACTCTTGGAAACGGGTATTCATAGTGTCCATTGATCACCAGTTCACACTAGTTCCATGATATCTCACTTTGTCAGCCACGTCCGACACACTGGGTGAAACTTACAGAGGCCAACTAACCTACAAACGTTGGAATGTGAGAGGAAACTGGAGCATTCAGTGGAATCTCACATGGTTGCAGGGAGAAGGTGCAAACTCCACACAGACTACACGCGAGGTCAGGATCGAACCAGGATTCCTGGCGCTGTGAGGCAGTCTGATTCTGTGCTCTTATCGGAGACACAGAGCAGATCAGGCAGCAGGAAAGAAACATATTGTCAGGTCTTTAGCTCTCTGTTAGAACTTTAAAATGTTACAGGCTTTAAGTAGGTAATGAGACAGAGGAAAGAGCAGAGGCAGAACGAATAGTATTATGGACGCAAGATCAGTTCAACTATTTCACAATATAACCATTTTTTTTAAACAGTGACTGCCGAGAAGTATATTTCCAATGGCAATTACAGTTTCTCTATGACTACTTTTGTCGGTTTACTTGTCCCATTACCATCAGTTGTACTCTTTAAATTACTACAGACCTTCCCTTTTATTTATTTTCTCCCTCTCCCTCTTTTCACTGCCTCTTTCTTCATGCCTGCTACATCAGAAACACGTTCCAGTTCTGACAAAGACGAGCAAGCTGAAACACTAGATGTATCTTTCTGCCGCCTGACCTGCTAATATCTCCACTGTTAGACTGTCAAGCAAACGCCAGTCCCAGTGTGTGTTTGAAGCCATTTTATAAAGAGAAGATATGCCAGAATGGTTGGTAGCATTATTGTGGCTGAGCAGACGTTAGAGACTTTAACAAAACAATAAACTGAAAGAAAATACACAGGTATTGTTAATTAATAATGCCCCTGAATCCATCACACATATTTTTTACAGCAGGGCTAGCAACGGCAAGAATGACAATGTGCAATTAATATCTGCACGCAATAACATTGGCGCCTGATAATAATCCTAGGAGACCAACAGCAGAAATGAGAGTCAAACCCATCGAATATCAGGTAATTAATCAAATGAAATAGCAAAGCTTGCAATGTTCAAATTCTGTAATGTGGTACACGAACCTCTGTGGTTATCATTGTAGAGGCGAACACCGTGTAATATTATGCTAACTGACAGCAAGATTAATTATTGTATACTGTATCATTTAATGATCCTCATTCTACGGAGCAGACACACTGCCCGTCCACACCCGCACATGGACTTGCTACGCAGCAAACGGACAGGCCATCCCTTAGCCTCACATGCTGTTGTGGCAAGATACATCTTCAAGGTCACTAGTGTTAACTTCACGTTGCACCTCCATCTAGTAGAAACAAGGGACTGCAGATTGGCGGCACGGTGGCGCAGCGGTAGAGTTGCTGCCTTACAGCACCAGAGACCCTGGTTCGATCCTGACCTCGGGTTCTGTCTGTATGGAGTTTGCAGGTTCCTCATGTGACCGCGTGGGTTTCCTCCCACATGCGCAAGTTTGGCCCCTGTAAATTGCCCCATAGTATGGGGCAATGTCCTCCCACATCCCGAGTTTGAAGGGAGTGGATGCGAAAGTGGAATAACATAGAACTAATGTGAACAGGTGATCGATGGTCGGCGTGGACTTGATGGGCCGAAGGGCCTATTTTCATGCAGTACGTTTCAAATCAATCAATGAAATACTTGAAATGTTAACTCTCTCCCACAAATATATCTTTTCCTTTATTTCTCCCACAAATGCTTATCCAGGTTTCCTTTACGTACATAATGCTATTTTCCTTAACTGTTCCTTGTGGAATAGAGTTCTATCCACTAACCACTCCCCAAGGACATAAACTCCCCAAGGACATAAATTTCTGCTGAGCGGACATGCCGGGATTTATCATGCCCAGTGTTGTGACAACATGTTTGACAAATTGGGACGTTGAACAACACAGCGCCTGAGAATAGCATTCAACCAGTGTGACCATGCCCGTTCTTTGAAAGACCAATCTAGTTCATCCAAATCCAATGCCCTACAAAATGTTCCTTAACATGCATTCTGATTGAATGGTTGAAAGATACAGCATGGAAACAGGCCCTTCAGCCCACGCCAACCATCAATCTCCCGTTCACCCTAGTTCTACGTTATCCAACTTCCTCATCCACTCCCGACACACTACGGGCGATTCATGAAGGTCAATGCTTCTCCAAACCTGCACTTCTCCGGGACGTAGGAGAAAACCAGAGGAAACTCACGCGGTCACAGGGAGAACGTGCAAACTCCACACAGACATACCCGAGGTCCCATATCCTTCTGAAAATCACTATTAAATCTTTTTTCCACCACCCTTACAGCACCACAAAACAGTTTTCCCTCATCCACCTTTCTGTATATTCTGCAAGGACTGGCATCTCCCAACAACAAAGTCAGTTTCTTACCTGTTACTCTAAAATTGCAGATGGACACAAAATGCTGGAGTAACCCAGTGGGCCAGGCAGCATCTCTGGATAGAAAGGGTGCCATTTTGGGTCGAGACCCTTCTGCAGACTGAAATCAGACTCCGTTTGAAGAAGGGTCATGACCCGAAGCGTCACCCAGTCCTTCTATCCAGAGATGCTGCCTGTCTCACTTAGTAACTCCAGCATTTAAGAAGGAACTGCAGATGCTGGAAAATCAAAGGTAGACAAAAATGCTGGAGAATGCTGGAAACGTTGCCTATTTCCTTCGCTCCATAGATGCTGCTGCACCCGCTGAGTTTCTCCAGCATTTTTGTCTACCTTCTAGTAACCCCAGCATTTTGTGTCTATCTTCGATGTAAACTGCATCTGCAGTTCCTTCCTACACTCAAACACTGCAAACTGCTTAAACAGAGTATATATTGACAAAGAACAGTCTACTGAAAGAGCAGATGTGACCAACTTAAAGTCATTTTTCCCAGTAAAAACAGGACAATAAGTGGAGGCTATGATTACAAATAAATTCCATGCAGAAAACTAATCTCAGTCATTTAAAGCAGTGTGGTACCAAGCTTGATAGAATATTACCCAATCAACTGAGATTTTTTTGTTTCCTTTTCGCCTCCAGCCTTTGTCATTTACTCAACCCATCTGCCAATGCCCCGTGCATCCATCCATCACTTGCCAAGCGGTCACATCATTATCTCTCTTTTCCTGCTTTCACATCCCCCCTTATTCCAATCAGTCTGACCCGAAATGTCATCTGTCCGTTCCTTCCACCGATGCCGCCTGACCCACGGAGTTCATCCAGCACATTGTGTTTTGCTCAAGATTCCAGCATTCTGCAGTTCCTTGAGCACCCAATCGTAGGGAGGCACGGTAATGCAGCAGTAGAGTTGCTGCCTTACAGCGCCAGAGGCCCAGGTTCGATCTTGACTACGGGTGCTTGTTTGTACGGAGTTTTTAATGTTCTCCCTGTGAACCGTTTCGGTTTTCCCCGGGTGCTCCGGTTTTCTCCCATCCTCCGAAGATGTACAGGTTTGTAGGTTAATTGGCTTGGTAAAATTGTAAATTGGCCCTAGCTACGCTTGGCCAGGCCGACCCTACAATCCGCCATGACAACGGACCTTCATGGTCAGATCAAGATCCCTGCACTTATAACAACTGGGACTTGAAAATGGCGCCAAACTGGCGATTCTCTATACTGCCTCAGTGTACTGCTATTATACATGTATTGTATCTGAGATGCTTGTCTAATATGTATACAGTGATACTTGTACTGAACTGTATACAAAATGAATTTCACTGCACCTCCGCACATGTGACAAATAAAGTACCGTACACACAGCACCAGATTCAGGATCAGCCTCTTCCCCTCTGTTATCAGATTGCTGAATGGTCCTCCCACAAACTAGGTTGTTGTCCCGTTCTTCCAACCTACCTCACTGCGGACCATGCAATTTAAAAAATCTCCACTTTCCCAGTAACTACAACCCTGTAATGCTATAACACTATATTCTGCACACTGTTATTTTTCTCTTAGCACAACCCATTGTACTTGTATATGGCTTGATTGTACTCATGTACAGTATGATTTAATTTGCCTGTGACTGAATAGCAATTCAAACAAAGCCTTTCACTGTTTCAAGATACCTGTGACAATAATAAAGAATACAGTACAATATAATGTTAAACAGCTGCTAAGTCTTCCATTACTCTTCTTTGATCTAAGGAGAAACTGTCCCAACCTCTTCACATTAAGTATAGACACAGACGTAATAACAGCAAAAAGTTTTCCTTTACACATTTATGTGACGATTTACCTTAAAAGTGTACTTTAACAAAAAAGAACACTAATCTGCTACCAAATGAAAAATTTGATGACAATCTCTCCACAGGCTTCTTCCAGCAACTCACCTGAATGCTCATTCACCCTCGAGCCTTTGACTGCGGCGGGGGAAATCACAGGTGAATGAGATCTCACATGAAGTGTGACAATTTGCATTACGCAGCTGGACTGCTTCTGTTGTGGCAATGACTTGTAAAAGAGCAATCAGTCGGTACTCACATGATGGCAGCCACTGGCTTTCCAATGTGCGGCGAGGTGCAACCAAGGATCTCGCCCGGTGACAGCGGCTTGCACTGAGGGACACACACGTCATATTCCAATCGCAACTCCTGGCTGGTGGACTGGGCGAGGAGTTGGCGGGAGAGGGAGAGAAAGCCAAAGACACATTAAGAGGCGGCAGTCGGGAATAAACAGTACGAGAGAAAAATCAGCCAGAGAAAGACATAAAGTACAGTCAAACCTCATTAGCTCCTTCCCGCTGGGAGCAACTAAATATGGGCCATCAATGCCAACCCCCACAACACCCAGAGACTGTTTCCAACATCACACCAGCCATTCCCTAAATTTTACAGCCAATTAGATAGTAATTCTTTTCTTCACCCTTCAGCAATGCATTGCTTAATGATTATTACAGTGGGAGGACTTTTCCTTTAATAAACCTGCTGTTGATTGCAACGCAGGGATCCCGCTCTGTATTTAAGAAACTATAAACATGGGAAAGCCAGCTGGGCTTTTATTTGACTTGAGGAAATGAGAGACACGAAGAGGGGAGAAGACTACCCGCCAGTTTTCACCAGTGGGTTGGTGGTGGCGGAGAGAGGGAGCAGCTTCAAAATATTGGGTGTTAACATGTTGGATGACCTGTCCTGGACCCAGCACATAGATGCGGTCACAAGTAGGGTGAACCAACGCCTTAGAAGCTGCCAGAGATTTGACACCGATTTGACTATTCACAGAATACTCAAGGGCTTGGATGGAGTGGATGTGGAGAGGATGTTTCCACTAGTGGGCGAGTCTAGGACTAGAGGTCATAGCCTCAGAATTAAAGGAGGTTCTTTTAGGAAGGGGATGAAGAGAAATGTCTTTAATCAGAGGGTGGTGAATCTGTGGAATTCTTTGCCACAGAAGGTTGTGGAGGCCAAGTCAGTGGATATTTTGAAGGCAGAGATAGATTCTTGATTAGTACAGGTTTCAGGGGTTATGGGGAGAAGACAGGATAATGGGGTTATGAGGGAGAGATAGATCAGCCATGATTGAATGGAGGAGTAGACTTGATGGGCCGAATGGCCTGATTCTACTCCTATCCCTTATGACCAAGAAGTCTAATAAACCTCTGCAGATGTGCTGTTGAAAGTATCCTGATTAGTTGCATCAAGGCCTGTTACAACAATTCCAACATACAGGGTCGCAAGAGGCTGCACAGAATGGTGGACTCAGCCCAGTCCATCATGGGCACATCCCACCCCACCATCAAAGGATGGGATCCCTGGGGGATTTCCGGGACCACTGGGCACCGCGGAGGTGGAATGTATTCTTAATAAGGATGGTAAAATAGTTATTTAATGTTCAGTATTAAGAATATTTATTTTACTTAAATTACAGTGGTGGATTTGTCTGTAATGTTTTGTAAATAATTGATTACATTTATTTTTGGTTAAAAAAACCCACCAAAAGCATCTACACCTTCAGCCTCGAGGAGGTGGCGTCTATCATCAAGGATCCCCACTATCTGGGCCGTGCCTTCTTCTCACATCTACCATCGTTCAGGAAGTCCAAAAGCCTGAAGTCCCAAGTCACCAGGTTCAGGAACAGCTACTTTCCTACAAACATCAGACTCTTGCCCAACAAACAACCTTAATCCTACCTCAGAAACGGAACACTATGGACCACGTCCTACACTGCCATGCAGTTAGTTTATAATTGCTCCTTTGCACTAATGCTCATGGAGTAAGCGATTCAGGGAAAGAGTTTCATACTCTTTCCTTTCACTGCCTTGGATCATTTATGTGTAGTTTATCAATAATATATTCTTCTGTTGTCTGAATATACATGCCTGCAATGCTGCTTCAAGCAAGATTTTTCATTCTGCCTGTACTCACTGTACTTGCTCGTAAAATGTATTTCTTTCCAACAGAATGCTAGCAAGTCATGTCATTGTAACTTGACATTGTCTCTACCTGAGCTCTCTGCTGACCAGTATGTAATGTGAGTCGACTACAACCTGTAGACTGATCACTACAACCTCCTACAGCAACATTTAAGAGGCATTTAGAGTGGCAATCTAAAAGAAAACATAAAACAGCAGATAAAACATAGTACAGAAGAGTTACATGCCCTTCGGCCCATCAAGTCCAAACCAATCATGATGCGAGGTTAAACTAATCACCTCTGCCTGCACGTGATCCATATCCCTTCAATCATTTGGTAGTTTTAGAGATACAGCGCAATACAGGCCCTTCGGCCCACCGGGTCCGCTCCTACCAGCATACCCCGCATACTAACACTATCCTACACACACTGGGGACAGTTTTTACATTTACCAAGCCAATTAACCTACAAACATGTACGTCTTTGGAGTGTGGGAGGAAACCGAAGATCTCGGAGAAAACCCACGCAGATCACGGGGAGAACGTACAAACTCCATACAAACAGCACCCATAGTCGGGATCGAACCCGGGTCTCCGGCGCTGTAAGGCAGCAACTCTACCGCTGCCCTAACTGCGCCACCCCTGAATAGAATGGTCTCAACGTGGAGAAGGCAGGAAAAGAAGGTTGAGAGGGAAAGATAGATCAGCCATAATTAAAAGGCAGAGTAGACTCGCTGGGCCTCATGGCCTAATTCTGCTCCAAGGTAGTTATGAACTTATTCCCGGTGCATTCATAAGGGATCGGAGTAGAATTAGGCCATTTGGCCCATCAAGTCTACTCCGCCAGCCAATCATGGCTGATCTATCTCTCCCACCTAACTCCATTCTCTGCATTCTCTCCATAACCTCTGACACCCTGGTCACCTGCAGGGAATGCGGGGATATGGATTATGTGCAGGCAGGTGTATTAGTGTGAACTGGCAGCAAGCAGGGTGGGCACAGACATTGTGGGCTGAGGGGGCTTTGACTTGACTCCAGCTTGGGGGCCAGAAGGTTGTGTATTGACTTCCCACGCCAGTGATTTTGAGATAAGATTCTGGCCGATACTGTGAAGAGAATGTTGTGGTTGGAAAATCTGTCTTTCAGGTGAAACTTTAAACTTTAAACCTATGACTGTCTGCCATCTCTGTTGGCATAAAGATTCTTGTCGCACTGTAACAGGGAAGAAGTTCTCCTCGGAGTATTGAGAAACATAAAACACTCATCCAAAATCAATAAAAACCCTTTATCTGTTCATTTATTTTCATGGACGTTTGTGACATCTTGCTGTGTGCAAATTGAGAGCCGTGTTTGCTACAAAACAGTGTCGATGCTTTCACCGTACTACATTGTAATAATGTGTTAGTGAACAGCACACTTTCCTGAAGGCTTTTGCTATCAGGGATGAGGGAAGACGTTGCCCAGGTCCCTACTTCTGACTGCAATCTGACGGCAACAGTCAAAGTGCGGTTGGGAACATCATCTGAGGCTAAGGTCACTCGACCTTCCACTGATGGGGCACTGACCAGAAACATCAGATGCTTCCCATCCTCTCTGCAGAGGTTTTTCACCAGAGACAGAGATGAAAGCAACAATGAATGGGGAAGGGCAAGGGGCTTCATCCAAGGCAGGGAGACAAGTGGCTAGAGAGCATAGAACTCAGAGCAGTGCGGCACAGGAACAGGCCATTCGGCCCACAATGTCCGTGCTGAACATGATGCCAAGGTAAACTAATCTTCTCTGCATGCACGTAATCCATATTCCTCATCCCTGCATAACAGCGCCTATCTAAAAGCCTCTTTAACTCTGCGGCACAGCAGTATAGTTGCTCCCTAGAGACCCGGGTTTGATCCTGACAACAGGTGCTGCTTGTGTGGAGGTTGTACGTTCTCCCCGTGACCCGCGTGGGTTTTTTCCGGGATCTCCAGTTTCCTCCAAAGACGTACAGGTATGCAGATTAATTGGCTTGGCATAATTGTAAATTGTCCCTTGTGTGTGTAGGACAGTGTTAGCGTGCGGGGATCGCTGGTCAGCACGGGCTCAGTGGGCCGAAGGGCATGTTTCCACGCTGCATCTCTAAACTAAACTATACTATAAACTACAATCACATTCGCCTCCACCACCACATCATTTGCCGATCCCTTTCATGCCACCTGAAGCTTGTTTGAACAAAGGCCACTGCGAGAGGGAAAAGTAGAATACACTTCTCCTCTTCCACTACTCTGGTGAGGAAGTCAAAATGTTCAAAAGTGAGATATCATTGATTGATTGAATGATTGATTGAATGCCAATTCCACACCAACCATTGATCAACCCAGCAGTATGAACATTGACTTTGCTGACTTCAAATAGCCCTCGCTTTCCCTCTCTCTCTCTCTCTCCATCACCTCCTCCTTCCCAGTTCTCCCACCAGTCTTACTCTCCAACTACATTCTATCTCTGTCCCGCCCACTCGCCTGACATCAGTCTGACGAAGGGTCTCGACCCGAAACGTCACCCATTCCTTCTCTCCAGAGATGCTGCCTGTCCCCGCTGAGTTACTCCAGCATTTTGTGTCTACCAACCATTGATCACCTGCTATTCCCCTTTCACTCCCTACACACACATGCGGCAAATATCAGAGGTCAATTAACCTACAAACCCGCATGTCTTTGGGATGTGGGAGGAAACTGGAGTACCTGGAGGAAGCCCACACAGTAATAGCGAGTAATAGCATGCAAACTCCACACAGAGAGCACCCGAGGTCAGGATTGAACCCGGGTCTCTGTCACTGTGAGACAGTGGCTCTACCAGTTGCACCACTGTGCTTCTATTAGACAACCCTGGTAGTGGGACAGAATTACAAAGTAAGCAATAATGTCACTCTAACAGCCACTGCTACAGCGTTCGCTGATAAACCTAAGCCTACTCATCATCAGTGGGGTAACCTCCAAATTATCACCTGTCAAATGAAGCGTGAAAATAATGGACTTCATGAAGATACAAAGCAGGCAGCTGATAAATGCCTAACATCACCAAGAGAGTTTTGAGTAATATTCATTCAGCTCTCCCAGTTTCCATTCAATAAGGTCAGTTTAAACTTGTCTAGGCAATCTATCAGCCTGTCTTGTGTGAAGTGCTGGATAGCTGTGGTTCTGGCATTCAAAGGAGGAGCAGCCTCGACTCCAGCCACCCGGCCTCCTGCCACGGTTCAGCAGCAACTCTACATCAGCGCACTGGAACAAACGGAATAAATATTTGTCGCAATTATTGCACACACCACTGCTGCATTCTTATGATGACAAAGGCAGAGGCTTCACTTGGAACCATTTCTGAAAACGAGCAGCACAGGCTCACTCTCTGTAATGACCAGCTGACCTCCAACACATCCAGAGGGCGAGCATTTCAAGTGTACTCCAGCAAACGTCTTTGGATCAAAATGCCTCTGAGAGTTCAGCAGGAATAAAAAAAAGGCCAAGGGAAAAATAGAGGCAGAATAAAGCAAGAGTCGCAAGGGTGGGAGATTGCAACCTTGCTTCGACGAATGCAATCAACCTGGTGTGCACAATCAAATAAGATCAAATAGAACAAGTTGTCCTTCAAGTTTAGGCTGTGCACGCCATACACAAGAAGAAGAAGAAGCAAGGAACGTCCTTAATATTATGGAATGATTTAATACATAGATATCTACACACCTGGAGAAACTCCGCGGGTGAGGACATTTGGTGGCGCTGTTGATGGCTGCCTCCGCCTGCAGTCTGTGTCTTTTTATCTTTTTTTATTTTTAGTATGTTTAAAGTATGTTTTGTTTTAGTATTTTATGTGGGGGAGGGGGAAACCGTCCTTCAGTCACTTCCTGGCGACAATGCGATTATTATCCGAGTCGAGCCCTCACCCCCCTCCTCGCAGCCTACCAACTGGCGTGACCTTTCCTGCCGGGACCAGCCCAGAGCTTCAGCAGCGGCGGCGCAGCGCTGGATACGTCCCGGAGAAGGCGATGTCTCATCTGGGATCGCCGTTTGGAGCTCCGGAATGTTGGGCCTGCTGCATCGACATCGCGGAGTTGTGGATCGCGGAGCTCCCAATGCGGGCGGCGCTGACCAACATTGCGGAGTCCTGGGACCCTTTGCCGGGGGCCGCCAACGTTGAATCTCCACCCACCTCGGCCTGTGGACTTTGGGAGCCGCGGACTCCGGTGGGAGGTGTCCGATTCAGAAGTCCAGGCCGCTGAGGATGTTCTTCTGCCTGACGTTGGGGTTCCATCATTCCCGGCAAGAGGGCCTGAACATCGGGCCGCCTGTAGCGGCGACTGCGGTGGGCTCGGGAGGCCACGACCACGGGTGAACATCGGGGAACATCAGCGAGGAGGTTGACTGGACTTTGGTTCCTTCCCTCACAGAGGGGAACTTTGGTGCCACTGTGGGGATGTTTGTGTTCTGGACTATCTTGTGCAGTGTTTTGGGTTCTTTTATTCGTATGACTGTGTGGGAAATAGCATTTCGTTGTCTCTTACTTGAAGACAATGACAATAAAATTGAATCAAATCAAGCATCTATGGAGAGAAGGAATTGGCGATGTTTTGGGTCGAGACTCTTCATCAGACCCACAATGTGCTGGAAAACCCTGGTCTCGGCCCAAAACGTCGCCAATTCCTTCTCTCCTTAGCTGCTGCCTCACCCGCTGAGTTTCTCCAGCATTTTATGTCTACCTTCGATATCCACACACCATTGGTTGACTGATTGAAACCTGCAGCATGGAAACAGGCCCTTCGGCCCACCAAGTCTACGCCAACTATCACTCACTCATTCACACTCGTTATATGTTAACTCGCTTTTTCATCCACTCCCTACGCACGCGTGGAAACTTACAGAGGCCAAGTAACCTACAAACCCGCACGCCTTTGGAATGTAGGGGGAAACTGGAACATCTAGAGGAAACCTAGAATGTGCAAACTCCGCAGAGATAGCACCTGAGGTCAGGATTAAACCCGGGTCTCGGGCGCTGTGTGGCAGTAGCTCTACCAGGGCCACTGTGCTGCCCCTATAACTGTGAGGCAGGCTAAATCCAGTGGCCATAGAAAAAATATAGTCATAGGGCACGGACAAAGGCCCTTCAGCCCAACTTGTACATGCTGACCGAAATGTCCATCTAAACTAGATCCATTTGCCTGGATATCTCGCTAAAGCTTCCCACCCATGTATGGTCATGAATAAATCCAGTCAGGAATTTGGGAGAAATATCTTAGCTTAAGTTTGAGATTCAGCGTAGAAACAGGCCCTTCGGCCCACCAAGTCCGTGCGACCATTGACATCCGTATAATAGTTCTATGACCTACATGCTAGAGGCAATTTACAGAGGCTAATTAACCGACAAACCTGCATATCTTTGGGATGTGGGTGGAAACCAAAGCACCCGGAGAAACCGGCGCAGTCACAGGGAGAACGTGCAAACTCTGTACAGACAGCACTCGTAGCCAGGATCAAACTTGGGTCTCTGGCGTTGTGGGGATTATGAGGAGGTTGGAGCTGACAGCGTTGAGGATCAAGGTGAAGAAGAAGAATATTAGATAATCTGAACCATTCCTAATTGTTGATTGAGGTTAATTTGCTTGTTGGATTTATGTTGTACTTCTTGTTGCAGCTCTACCATGTCCCCACTCAGGTCATGGCACTCTTTGACACACTCCACACAGTGGAATCCTTTGCCACAGAAGGCCGTGGAGGCCACGTCAGTGGATATTTTTAAGGCAGAGAGAGATAGATTCTTGATTAGTACGGGTGTCAGGGGTTATGGGGAGGAGAATGGCGTTAAGAGGGGAAGATAGATCAGCCATGATTGAATGGCGGAGTAGACTTGATGGGCCGAATGTGTAATTGCCTCATTACACAATACCCAGTCTAGGATGGCCAGTTCCCTAATTGTATCTTCTACATATTGGTTTAAAAAACCATCCCGTTTACATTCCAGTAAATCCTCCTTCTCAGCACTGCTACCAATTTGGTTGGCCCAATCTATATGTCGATTAAAGTCACCCATGATAACTACTGTACCTTTTCTACACACATCCCCAACCTCCCTACTGCTGCTCAGTGGCCTGTATACAACTCCAACAAGCGTTTACTGCAAAGCACACCTCCGCTCAGTCTGCCTTAACCTACCTGATCTCCCGGTTGCTTAGCACTTTAACTCCCGCTCCCATTCCCAATCTGACCTTTCTGTCCTGCAGGGATTTCAAGGGCGGGTTTGCCACCTTACTTGGAGGGGGGGCCCAAAAAAATTCTGGCAGGCAAGGTTGCTAGTGCTACCGGGGGGTTTAAATAACAGTCTGGGGCAGGGGATCCCTGTAAACAATGTGGCCTCCTCCAGTCTTGGAGTGAGGCCCAGCGCAAATTGGAAGAACAGCACTTCATAATTGGCATGGGTAGCTTACACCCCAGCGGTATGAACATTGATTTCTCCAACTTCAAATAACCCATGCTTTCTTTCTCTCTCTCTCTATCCCCTCCCCAGTTCTCCCACCAGTTTTACTGTCTCCGAATACATTTTAACTCTGTCCCGCCCACTCCTCTGACATCAGTCTGAAGGGTCTTGACCCGAAACATCTCCCATTCCTTCTCTCCAGAGATGCTGCCTGTCCTGTTGAGTTACTCCAGCATTTTGTGTCTAAGCGTTTTCTGCCCTTGGCCATTTCACAGTTCTACCCATTACGATTCTATAGCATCCAAGCTAATGTCTCTCCTTGCTGTTGCATTAATCTCCTCTTTAACCAGCAATGCCACCCCACCTCCTGTCTATCCTTCCTGAATATCGAATACCCCTGCATGTTTAGCTTCCAGCCTTGGTCACCCTGGAACCATGCCTCCGTAATTCCAACTATATCATATTCCTTAACTACTAGCTGCACAGGAATTATAGACCAGTTAGCCTTACATCGGTAGTGGGGAAGATGCTTGAGTCAATTGTTAAAGATGTTATAGCAGCACATTTGGAAAGCAGCGACAGAATCGGTCAAAGTCAGCATGGATTTATGAAGTGCAAATCATGCTCGATTAATCCTGGAGTTTTTTGAGGATGTAACAAGTAGAACGGATAAGGGAGAGCCAGTGGATGTGGTGTATCCGGACTTTCAAAAAGCCTTTGACAAGGTCCCACACAAGAGATTGGTGTGCAAAATTGGAGCACATGGCATTGGGGGTAGGATATTGACATGGATAGAGAACTGGTTGGCAAACGGGAAGCAAAGAGTAAGAATTAATGGGCCCTTTTCAGAATGGCAGGCAGTGACTAGCGGGGTGCCGCAAGGCTCTGTGTTGGGACCCCTGTTATTTACAATATATGTTAACGATTTAGACGAGGGAATTAAATGTGACATCTGCAATTTTGCGGATGACACAAAGCTGGGTGGTAGTGTGAGCTGCGATGTGGATGCTATGAGGCTGCAGGGTGACTTGGATAGATTGGGTGAGTGGGCAGATGCATGGCAGACGCAGTGTTATGTGGATAAATGTGAGGTTATCCACTTTGGTGTCAAGAACAGGAAGGCAGATTATTCTTTGAATGGTGTCAGATTAGGAAAAAGGGAGGTGCAACGAGACCTGAAAGTCACTGAAAGTAAGCATGCAGGTACAAATTGGCACAGAGGTAGGAAGGGGAAACCCTAAATAGCAGAGCTGAGACCTGATTCTGTGCAGTCAGTAAGTGATGGATCGGCAGGAATTGGTATGGTAGAGTACAAGCGCAGATGAGTTTCTGCACTTCCAGGCAAGATAAAACTGGGCCATTCGGTCCCTCAGATCCCCAGTGCAATCCCACTTCTATCACTTATGTCCCTGCAACCCATTCTCCTTCACGCACCCTGTTAAATCCTCCCTGATTTTCCTACCACCCACCCATATGAGAGATAACTTACAGCGGCCAATTAATCTACTAACCAGCATTACTTTAGGAAATGGGAGAAAACCAGGGTACATTTGGAAACCTGGATGTGGAGATGGGAGGATCTGGCTAGGGTGGTAATTTTACTTCAACTTGAATAACCATTCAATTAAATCGCAGATTACCGCACCTTAACTTTGTAACCTTGACATGCCTCTGCGTGCTAAATGCTGAGTTTGCCTTCAGTCTCGCCGACATTTTAACCTGACGCCTCAAGTCAGCATTTTTTCATTGCCCCAGCCAGATTTCTCCCAGCCTTCCTGGTGACAACAGGCTGGCTCTAGCGTTTAACTCTTGGTTCTGGTTTCCAGAGAAAATAGTTTCTCTCCATCTACCCTGTCCAATGCATTAACCACCCCAGGGCTACAGAGCCATGCAGCACGAGGGGTCACTAAGTGTGTGCCAATTCTTTCATGAAGCAATGCAGCTCGCATAAATCACCCCTTACTCTACTGGACTCAAAGGAGCACAAAGTCTAATCTCGGCAATTTAATCTTTGCTGTGTAACCTTAGCTTTCAGTCGCTGCTCTCACAGGTGAGTGCCTTTATTTTACTGCGCATTAATACATTCATAAACAGCAGCACATGCGGCACGGTGGCGCAGCGGTAGAGTTGGGTTCGATCCCAACTGTGGATGCTGCCTGTGTGGAGTTCGTACGTTCTTCCCATGACCTGCATGGGTTTTCCCCAGGAGCTCCGGTTTACTCCCAAACTCCAAAGACTAAGGGGTTTGCAGGTTATTGGAATGGTAAAATTGTAAACTAACGCTAGTGTATGTAGGATAGTGTTAGTGTGTGGGGATCGCTGGTCGGCACAGACTCTGTGAATTGCATCTCGACACTAAACTAAACATGCGTGTAGGATTTGTTGCAAGGAACTGCGCATGCTGGTTTACACTAAAGGTAGACGCAAAAAGCTGGAGTAACTCAGCGGAACAGGCAGCATGTCTGGAGAGAAGAAATGGGTGAAGTTTTGGGTCGAGACCCTTCTTCAGACTGATTCAGTGGAGAGGGAAACTAGAGATATGGAGGGGTAAGGTGTGAAAACAATAGTTCAAAGCAGACAATGGTAAGGAAATTTAGAATAGTTAGTCTGAAGAAGGTTCTCGTGCCGAAACATCACCCATTCCTTCTCTCCAGAGGTGCTGCCTGTCCCGCTGAGTTACTCCAGCATTTTATGCGCTTAGGATTATTCCATTCACTTGGCACCCGACAGAAATCCAGCTGGGTTGCTTAAATCTAGTGAGTCGTTGCACAAGACCCGGGATGGCTGAACAGAGCAAGGTGAGGGACTGGTAGAATTGTGCTGTAACAAATCTTTCACTTAGGTCATCAATTATTGAAACAATTGATCAAAGAGTCAGACGCAGTAGACTTTTTAAATGGTTTAGACTGAAAGACGCTGCGAGTCTGCCTCGGGTACTGGCAGCAACAACGACCAGCTCCTGCTCATGTTTTTCTTTTAATTTAACACAAAAGGTGTCGGGTTCCCAGCTAATAAATAAAATAAATGTTGTGTTTGTTTTACTGACAACAGCACTTCATTGGTTTTATTGCGGGAAAACAAGGATTGTAGGTGGGGGGGGGGTGGTGGAATCTAGGATGTGGGACTTTGCCTGCACTGATGCACAGAGGCTTTAGCATGGAAACGGGCCTTTCCACAACTGAGTCCAGCGTGATGGAAGGGAGACCCAGCAGGGGGCACTTCACTGCTGCGAGGAGATATAGACTATACGATTCATTTTTTGTCAACGCCAGAAACGTGGCGTACTACTTAGGTGGTTGTGGACCTCTGCTGTATGATTTTGCCGGATTGTATGCAAAAACAACGAATTTAACTGTTGCTAAGTATAATTGAGTTGACCATCGATGATCCCACTTTCACAACTCCACCGCTGCCCCACCCTGCCAGCCTGGTGCCACCGTGCCGCCCTGTATCACTAAAGTAAGCGGGATTACGCTGGAGTTACCTGCAACGCTGTCACAAACTGGATGGTGCTGACCAGAGCTAGCGCCGAGCCCTGAGGGAAATTGTGGCGAACCGTGTCCACAAAGTGTGCGCTGTCGATCTTGACGTCCACAAACACGTACAGCATCTTTATTCCGGCCGTGGCATCAATGGGAACTGAAAGGGTGAAGAACAGAGAAAGTCAGCCCGCTGACCAGAGAGTGAACACAAGGTACAAACCCATAGCCCACTCCCGCCTTCCCGGAATCTGCTTCTGATCTTCAGTCCCTGAGGTACTTAATTTCTGCGTCATTGAATTGAATTTAGTTTAGTTATCAATCATCGATCCCCGCACATTAACACTATCCTACACACAACAGGGACAATTTACACTTATACCAAGCCAATTAACCTGCAAACTTGTACTCTTGGAGTGTGGGAGGAAATCGAAGATCTCGGAATAAACACACGAGGTCACAGGGAGAACGTATAAGGTCCATACAGATAACACTCGTAGTCAGGATTGAACCCCAGGTCTCTGGTGGTGCAAGTGCTGTAAGGCAGCAACACTACCGCTGCCACAGGGTATAGCCATGGAAACCGCTTAGAAACAGGCCCTTCGACCCATCCAGTTCATGTCAACCATTGATCATTCATTCACACTGATTCTGTTAATTCTGTGTGATTTATACTGCTCAGCAGGCATAATACTTCCCCAATTACATGTTGTTGTGTCAGTGTAAAACAGCTCTACAGTGCGCAAGGCAGCATCTCTGGAGAGAAGGAATGGGTGACGTTTCGGGTCGAGACCCTTCTTCGGACTAGTCAGACTATTCTCGACCCAAAACATTCCTTCTCTACAGCGATGATGCCTGGCCCATTGAGTTATTCCAGCATTTTGTCTATCTGCAATTTGAACCAGCATCTGCAGTTCCTTCTTACAAAGTATCCACACTGCGCCAGCTTGGATGGTGGTACTCGGTTTAGTTTAATATAATTTAGAAATGCAGCATGGAAACAGGCTCTTCAGCCCACTGAGTCCGTGCTGACTCTCAATCACACGTTCACACTAGTTCTATGTTATCCCACACACACAGATAGCACCCGAGGTCGGGATCGATCCCGGGTCTCTGCTGCTGTGAGGCAGTAGCTCGACCGGGTACATCACTGTCGTGCTAGAAGATTGAAGATGAGACACAAACTCTCCATGCCATCGACCCATTCGCCTGAAGGTACTCATTAAGTATGATTAGTTGGGCAAAGTTTTCTGATATTACTTGGCAGCGTGCAGATGTTGTCAAAGCCACTATTTTATTTCTATCCTCAGCTGCCCTTCGAAAGGAGGTGGTGAAAATTATTCTACGGTGTTATTAAGGAAGGAGATTCAGAAAATGATCAGCATATAATAAAGGAATGCAATACATAATCAACTCAGACAGGTGTGGGACTGAGATGAGGACTTTTATTCCTCTAATGCTCTGGAAGTTGTTGATTAGTTTCAAGACACAGCAGAGGAATATCCCCTTTGGCCCACCGAGTCCACACCGACCCGTACACTCTCCTACACATTAGGGACAATTTACAATTTTCCCAAAGCCAATTAACCTGCAAACCTGTATGTCTTTGGAATGTGGGAGGAAACCGGAGCACCAGGAGGAAACCCACATGGTCACAGGGACAATGTACAAACTTCTACAGGTGCACAGTAGAGAGCATGCTGACCGGTTGCATTGTGGCTTGGTTCGGAAATTTGTGCGCCCTGGAGAGGAAAAGACTACAAAAAGTAGTAAACACTGCCCAGTCCATCATCGGCTCTGACCTTCCTTCCATCGAGGGGATTTATCGCAGTCGCTGCCTCAAAAAGGCTGGCAGCATCATCAAAGTCCCACACCATCCTGGCCACACATTCATCTCCCTGATACCTTCAGCTGAAAGGTACAGTAGCATGAAGACTGCAACAACCATGTTCAGGAATAGCTACTTCCCCACAGCCATCAGGCTATTAAACCTGGCTCGGACAAAACTCTGATTATTAATAACCCATTATCTGTTATTTGCACTTTATCAGTTTATTTATTCATGTGTGTATACATTTATATCATGGTATATGGATGCACTTATCCGTTTTGTAGTAAATGCCTACTATGTTCTGTGTGCTGAAGCAAAGCAAGAATTTCATTGTCCTAGACAGGGACACATGACAATAAACTCACTTGAACTTGAACTCCATACAGACAGCATGGTCATGATCAAACCTGTGTCTCTGGCGCTCTAAGGCAGCAACACTACTGCTGTGCGACCATGCTGATGGGAGAGGGGTATGTTGCTAATGGAGCAAGACCCATGTGTGTTATGGAGGCGCTCAGGAAGCAGCAGTGTCTAGTTTATAGTAAATAAATGTGAACTGCCCTAACCTTTGCAGTTTTAATTACATTCACACTAATGGGATGTGAATAAAAACACTCCGATAAATCATTTCTGATTTGTTAGAAAATATTGGCCATATATCAATCGGTTGAAGGGGCACCAAATGAGAGACATTTCTCAGAGAATTAAGCAGAAAGACACAAAGACGTATCCACCCACACATACTTCTGCCACAAGGAGAAGATCTAGGTTTATGTTCATTGTTGTCACATGTATTGAGATACAGAGAAAAGCTTTTCTTTTCGTGCTATTCAGTCAAAAGAGATACTAGACATGAATACAATCAAACCCCCACGGAGTACATAAGGCAGATTGAAGAGAAAGTGCAGCATATAGTCTCTCAGTGTTGTAACGTGACAGTTCCAGAGAAAATGTCCAATTTCCATGATCAAGCAGGTTGGAAAAATCAGGACTGTACTCCAGCTTATGGGAGGACCCTGCAAGGACCATTTGAGAAACTTGAGAGGAGTTGGCCCTTGTGTGAGGTACAGGAGGTGTGGCTATGGCAATCCAACAACTTCTATTGAACTTATAGTTGTTTAGTTTTGTTTAGAGAGACAGCATGGAAATCGACCCTTCGATCTACTAGGTCTACCTAGGAATCTATCTGGGCAGATGGTGTTTAGAAAGGAGACTGGCACCTTTACATGAGGTGGAGAGGCAGTGGATTGAGAGGGGGAAATGGGAGGAGAATTGGGTAAAGATGGAGGAAGAAAGAAGGAATTGGAAGCAGTAGGGAGAGATGATGAAGAGAAGAGAAGAGAGAAAGTAGAAAAAGAGGAAGAGGGGGAAAAGGAAAGAAAGGGGGGGAAGTTCAGCAGGAAAGTATAGATTGAGAAAGAGGGAGATGAAACAACTTTTATTTTTATTGTATGAAGACAAATAAGACTACAGAAGCTAGAACATAGAAACAAGTATCTGAAGCGGGGTTAAATGTTCACCTGCACATTTCTCTCCCACTGTTGCTGATTGACCCATTCAATTCTTTCAGCAGTCTATTGTAGTTAACAAAGATAGACACAAATTGCTGGAGTAACTCAGCGGGTCAGTCAGCATCTCTGGAGAGAAAGGATGGGTGACGTTTCGGGTCGGGACCCTTCTTCAGTCTGAAAGAAAAGGGGAGGGCACTGGAGGTAAGAAAAGGCCAGAACAACAGCTTTGGCTACAGATGACTTGGGTAGGGTGAAACCCATAATGGTGCATTGTTGGATGAGGAAGAGGCGATCACATCCTTTTTCTCCAGGGATGCCCCTGAGCCACTGAGCTACTCCAGCACTTTGTATCTTGTTGCAATTCATGTTTATAGTGCCTTAAAACAAGATCGCAAGGTGATTAAGAGGAGAGTTATTTAACAACTGAGGCTGATATGATTTGAAACAATGCTTGTATAGAGAGGTGGGTTTAGAAAAGTGTTTTACACAGCAGAAAGTGGGGAAAAGGACTGTGCCCAACACCAGGTGACCAAACCTCTGGGATGGTTTTGGCAACCTCTTAAAAGCAGTGTGATGGATGGAGGGTGAGGAGGAGGAGTTTACTGTACTCATTGTGTAGGAAGGAACTGCAGATACTGCTTTAAACCGAAGATAGATACAAAAAGCTGGAGTTACTCAGTGGGACAGGCAGCATCTCTGGAGAGAAGGAATGGGTGATGTTTCGGGTCGAGACCCTTCTTTAGACTGGGATAAGGGAAACGAGATATACAGATGGTGATGTAGAGAGATAAAGAACAATGCATGAAAAATATGCAAAAAAGTAACGATGATAACGGAAACAGGCCATGGTTAGCTGTTTGCACAAACTCCACCTGGAGTTCCCCAGATTGATCCTGTTTGAGACCTGCTTGTTCACCGCAGTACGCAGGAAGGAAGAAAAGGCGTTGGATCAATTCTCACAGCAGTCTGCTTTGTCAAAACCTTGGACAATTATTGTGAGTCTGCCATCAGGTCACAGAAAACCAGGCAGGTAATTGATCAACCTCTGGTTATGGAATACAACAGGGCAAGGCTGCAATGTACTAGATAAAACTTGGCCGGCACTCTGGGTTTAACATCACTGAATGCGCAGGCCTGCAAGGCTTCTTGGACCTCGCGTAGGAGACTTAATGGATCGGCTAGTCAATACAGAGAAACGTCAAGGGCCCCATTAACTCCTCATTACTGCATTAGTAAACCAGCAAAGTACTGCCAGGGCACGAATCAATATGGAGTCCAATGCAGATGGAAGGTGGGTTCAAAGCTGAATGAGTTGGAAGAAAAGAAGTGTTGAAATTGCTCGACACAGAGAGAGTGTATCGGGATGCAAGCTATGGTCACTTGCTCACCAAAGTAAAGGAGGCTTGTTGTTGCCTTATAGCCAAGAGAAGCACACCAACACCTCAACTTCCATACAAGACTCAGGAAGTTCAGCATGTCCCTAACAACCCTCACTAATTTCTACAGATGCATCGTAAATAAACATTTTATCAGGATGCATCACAGCATGGTTTGGGAATAGTGCCATCCAAGGCCACAAGGAATTGCAGAGTTGTGGACGCAGCCCAGACCATCACGCAAAACGTAGTTTAGAAGGATGCGGGGGGATCTTATAGAAACATATAAAATTATAAAAGGACTGGACAAGCTAGATGCAGGAAAAATGTTCCCAATGTTGGGCGAGTCCAGAACCAGGGGCCACAGTCTTAGAATAAAGGGGAAGTCAATTAAGACCGAGGCGAGAAAAAACTTTTTCACCCAGAGAGTTGTGAATTTATGGAATTCCCTGCCACAGAGGGCAGTGGAGGCCAAGTCACTGGATGGATTTAAGAGAGAGTTAGATAGAGCTCTAGGGGCTAGTGCAGTCAAGGGCTATGGGGAGAAGACAGGCACGGGTTATTGACAGGGGATTATCAGCGATGATCACAATGAATGGCGGTGTTAGCTCGAAGGGCCGAATGGCCTCCTCCTGCACCTATTTTCTATGTAAAACCAACCTCTCTTCCATTGACTACATGTACACTTCATGCTGCCTCAACAAGGCCTCTAGCATAATGAAGGTCCCTCTTCTCCCCTCCCCAATCAGATAAGAGATACATAAGTTTGAAAATGCATACATCCAGATTCAGGAACAATTTCTTCCCAACTGTTAGCAGGCATCTGTACGGTGCTCTCATTAACTTGAGTGTGGTCCTGACCTCCCATCGACCTCATTGGAGACCTTTGAACTATCTTTAATTGGGCTTTATCTTGCACTAAATGTTGCACCCTTTATCTGTGTTGTAGACAGCTTCATTGTAATTATGTATAGTCTTTTCTTTGACTGGATGGCACACAAACAAAAGCTTTTTCACCGTACCTCGGTTCATGTGACAACAAGAAACTAAACTAAATGAAATCATCCTCCAAGAATAATGGTCCACAACTCTGGAGAGCGTAGCCCACATCACCAATGACAGAAGGCATCTCTCAATGATGGAGGAAATTCAGAATCGCCTTCAAAGTGCTCATACCTCTTTTATCCATCTGAGTAAATGAGTAGCCGAATAGAAGTATTCAGCTGCCGTCCCTCGGGGCATCTCCTGCAACCAACCGTGAGGGTGTAGAAGGTTAAACCCCCCCCCGCTGTCCTTACATTAGCCTCATCACCCAGTCCAGAATCCAAAGGCATGTCATCCTCCATTGCAAGGCAAACAACGTTACATGAAGGAGGGTCTGCGCCAATGATAGACCACAACTTACATTGACAGTGTCCCCCCAAGTAAATGGGTCACACAGTGCTGGCCATGACTTTGTGGGCAGTGGTCTCAGGGTCAGGCCTTGCGCTCAAGCCTCAGCCTAGCAACACAAGCTGGGGACGGCAATCTTTGTAGAGTTAAGAACAGCGTTGCACTGTCGGATGTGATATCCGATGGAAAATGCTGAAAATTCTCTGCTCGCAGTCAAATTAAAAAAAATCCCAGACACTAAACTGAAGAACAGCAGGTGAATTCTCCCAGCGATTAAGAAGGAACTGCAGATGCTGGAAAATCGAAGGTAGACAAAAGTGCTGGAGAAACTCAGCGGGTGCAGCAGCATCTATGGAGCGAAGGAAAGAGGCAACGTTTGGGGCCGAAACCCTTCTTCAGATCCTTGTTCAATATTTGAGCAAAACACAAAGTGCTGGAGTAACACGGCATACCAGACAGCATCTCTGGAGAACATCGGTAGGTGGCATTTTGGGTCTTCTATTATCTAAATGGTGGCCGACTAGGAAAAGGGGAGATGCAGCGAGACCTGGGTGTCATGGTACACCAGTCATTGAAGGTAGGCATGCAGGTGCAGCAGGCAGTGAAGAAAGCGAATGGTATGTTAGCTTTCATAGCAAAAGGATTTGAGTATAGGAGCAGGGAGGTTCTACTGCAGTTGTACAGGGTCTTGGTGAGACCACACCTGGAGTATTGCATACAGTTTTGGTCTCCAAATCTGAGGAAGGACATTATTGCCATAGAGGGAGTGCAGAGAAGGTTCACCAGACTGATACAATACAATACAATACAATACAATACAAATTTATTATCATTTGAGCCCCAGTGAGACTCAAACGAAATGTTGTTTCCACAGCCATACAAACAAAGACACTGTCTTACAGACATACACATAATTAAATTCACACAAACATCCATCACAGTGGACCCACTGTGATGGAAGGCAAGTCTTTTCTCTCCCCTGTTCTCCGTGTCTCTCCCGATGTCCAAGCCCCAGGCGGGCGATGATAAGTCCCATGGCCATTTTAGGCCGTGCCGGGCGATTTACGGCCCCGCTCCCGGTCTAAAAGTCACAATGTTGGAGGCCCCGGCGGGCGCTGGAATGTCCCACGGCCATGAAGCCGCGCTGGGCGATGTTCGACCCCGCTCCGGGTTGTTCAACCCCGCGACACGGGCTGGAGAAATCGCGTTGCGGGAGCTCCGGGAAGCGGTCTCTCTCTCTCCTCCCAGACCCGCGAGCTCCCGATGTCACAGTCCACCGGACCTGCGGCTGCGTTGCTGGAGCCTCCGGGCCCCAGGAGTCGAGTCGCAGCAGCGAGTCACCACCGCTCCCCACGCTCCGAGGCCGGCCAGCCCCACGATGGTGAGTCCGCAGCTCCGCAGCTCCGCAGTCTCCCGAGCCCCCGGGTCGTTCAGGTTGGAGGCCGCTCCACGGTGCTAGGCCCCAACGACAACCGAGACCCGACAGGGAAAAGTCGGGTCTCCCGGACAGGGAAGAGATTTAAACAGTTCCCCCCCCCCCCCCCCCCCCCCCGCCCCCCCCCCACATTTACACATTTAAAAATACTATTAAAAAACACCAACACTACATTTAACTAGTAACTAGACAAAAAATAAAAAAAAGACAGACAGGCTGTAGGGGCCGCGCAACAGATTCCTGGGATGTCAGGACTGTCTTATGAAGAAAGACTGGATAGACTTGGTTTATACTCTCTAGAATTTAGGAGATTGAGAGGGGATCTTATAGAAACTTACAAAATTCTTAAGGGGTTGGACAGGCTAGATGCAGGAAGATTGCTCCCAATGTTGGGGAAGTCCAGGACAAGGGGTCACAGCTTAAGGATAAGGGGGAAATCCTTTAAAACCGAGATGAGAATAACTTTTTTCACACAGAGAGTGGTGAGTCTCTGGAACTCTCTGCCGCAGAGGGTAGTTGAGGCCAGTTCATTGGCTATATTTAAGCGGGAGTTAGATGTGGCCCTTGTGGCTAAGGGGATCAGAAGGTATGGAGAGATGGCAGGTACGGGATACTGAGTTGGATGATCAGCCATGATCATATTGAATGGCGGTGCAGGCTCGAAGGGCCGAATGGCCTACTCCTGCACCTAATTTCCATGTTTCTATGTTTCAGACTGGTTGGAGTAAGGAGGAGAAAGCTGAAGAGAGAGATGGAGGCAGGACAAAGCCTAGCGAGCGACAGGAGGAAAGACACAAAAAGCTGGTGTAACTCAGCGGGACAGGCAGCATCGCTGGATAGAAGAACTGGGTGACGTTTCAGGTCGAGACTCCTCTTCAGAAGTGACAGGTGGATACAGGTGAGGGGGGCTTGACTGGCAGATGGCTGGAGTAAGTGATAAAGGTTTAAGTTTGTTTAGTTTAGTTTATTGTCACCTCCACCGAGGTAGTGAAAAGCTTTTTTGTTTTGTCCGCTTCAGTCAGTGGAAAGACTATGCACGATTTCAATTAAACCGCCCACAGTGTACAGACACACGATAAAGGGGATAAACGTTTCATGCAAGATAATGTAGTTGGTGATGGGATGGTTCAGTTGCTGGATAACACCTGGGAAGGAACCATCCCGGAATCTGGAGGTGTGCATTTTCACATTCCTATACCTGTTGCCTGATGGGAGAGAGGAGAAGAGGGAGTTCGTCCTTGATAATGTGAAAAGGAGATAAAAGAATGTCAGATCGGGAGAGAAGAGGGGTGAAATGTAATGCCACAGGGAGGGATATAGGTGGAAGGGAATGGGGGGGGGGGGGGAAATAAACCCCTATCCACCTATCACTTGCCAGACTTTGTCGGCCTCCACCTCTCTTTTCCAGCTTGCTCCCCCCCCTATTGCAATCAGCCTGAAGAAGGGTCCAGACCCCTAAAGTAATCTGTCCATTCCCTCCACAGATGCTGCCTGAGCCGCTGAGTTCCTCCAGCACTTTGTGTTTTGCTCAGGGGTCCAGCATCTGCAGTCTCCCTTTTACTCAGTATTTACTCTTTTCATCTCCATCTCGAGGGCCGGCAATCTCTGCCTTTCAAACTGGCAGCAACAGTGAGTGTCACCACCTCCCACCTCCATGTCCCATTCCAGTGAATCAAAATCCCTGGTCTTCCTTCTTTGGAAGGAGTACAATAGCTCAACAAAAAGGCTCACCACCACTTTCCTAAGGGCTTTGAGGAAGTGGCAAAAATCGCTGACTTTTAATCTTGAGACACAATGACTGGTGGCTAAATATATTGCAACAGCTTGAAAGAACAAAAATCATGCTTTTCTGTCAGTATCCCCAAAGAAGTTACCCACATTTTTCTGTATTTGAAAAATTGCTGGCTTCACTCACAGTCCAAAAAAAATCATAAATAAAAAAGGTTGCCCAGTCATTTATTTCATTCCCATATTGGAACCTTAACTTGTCTGTTGGATGTGCTCAATTATTAATGATCATAGTCATAGAGTGATACAGTGTGGAAACAGGCCCTTCGGCCCAACTTGCCCGCACCAGCCAACATGTCCCAGCGACACTAGTCCCACCTGACAGCATTTGGTCCACATCCCTCCAAACCTGTCCTATTGTGTACTTGTCTAACTGCTTCTTAAATGTTGGGATAATCCCTGCCTCAACCACCTCCTCTGGCAGCTTGTTCCATTCCCTCTGTATGGAAAAAGTGAAAAGGTTAACCTGTTTTTCTGTTAAATCTTGATTTAGAAAGGTTGGCTGTAAACACGGAGGTGGTGAAAGGCGCTACTGGAATGCAACTTCTACCTCAGCTCTGCCGTGGGACACGTTACGTGTCGGCTATTTCCAGACAGGACTACAAGATGACATTTTCATTCCAGCCTCGTGGTCTCTGGGAAAGATGTGCAGGAATTAGTGTCAGGTTTGAGGGCAGTGACTGCACCGGCCCCACTGGGAAACACTGTGAAGCCGCTGCAACGCATTTCACTTAGGATGCTAAGGAGCTGTCAGGAGACAGGGATCCATAATCCCCCTTTGGCCTGCGCTGAATATGGAGCTAAGGAGACAGAGGTCGACGAGAGGTGTTTTTTTAATGCTCCCCGCTAGCCAACACGCATGTAAAAGAGGACTCTTCCAATCGGCGTATCACAAACAAAGTTCAAGAATCTTTCATGTGGGAGTCGGTAACCTTCACACCGAAGCAGCTGGTTACCTCTGCCTGCCTGCCATCTGCATTTAATGACACTTCATAAGGAGCTGTCTGAGCTTGCAGGGGCAAGCGGTGAAGGACAACACACTCACAACCAGCACTCTGCAGCGACCCAGCCAACACCTCATGCCACACTCCTTCTCCTCCTTTCTCCTTCTTCTCCTCCCCCCCTCCTCCTCCTCCCCCCGGCGCCAGAGACCCGGGTTTGAATGCTGTCTGCGCGGAGTTTGCATGTTCTCCCTGTGATCACCTGGGTTCCTCCGGGTGCTCTGGTTTCCTCTCACATCCCAAAGACGTACGTGTTTGTAGGTTAATTGTTCAGTTAATTACCCCTGGTGTGTAGGAAATGAACGTGAAAATTAGATAACATGGAGTAGCGTGAGCGGGCGATCCATGGCCGAGGCCCTGGTGCATCGATGAGTCTGTTTCCATGCTGTATCTTTCAACTAATTAATCAATCAAGTTGTGATCAACAACAGGGTTGTCAGATTCAGCCTAGGTGTGATTCCACTGAATGGCTCTGGAAATTCTGATCTTTCTGTATAAACACCAGCCATATATGTGTGTGGATATATATGTCTAGGCAGTGGGGAGCGATGGGGGGGGGACGGGGTCTTAAAAGGAAAGCAAACTCAGTCAAAGTTCAGACACAAGGAACTGCAAATGCTGGGATCTTGAATAAAACACAAAGTGCCGGAATAACTCAGTGGGTCAGGCAGCATCTGCGGATGGGTGAAGAGCCCCGACCCAAAACGTCGCCTGTCCATTCCCACCACAGATGTGGCCTGACGCACTGTGTTCCTCCAAGCACTTTGTGTTTAAGTCTAAGTTCAACCCACTGCGTAGCTGCACAGAACCAGTAACCCAGTAGCTGGGGAGGAGGCTGTGAGAGAGGATTTGGATGTCTGGCACTGCAAGGCAACAAATCCACCGCTGCGCCACTGTGCTGCGCGGCCAAGTGAACATGGGGAACGCTCTACAGAGAACACGGATAGGTGACGTTTTTGGTCGGGACCCTTCTTCAGACTGATTGCAGGGGGTGGGCAGGAAACTGGATGAGTGGAGGGTGCAGGATAGAGCATGGCTTGTAATAGGTGAACACTGGTGAGAGGGTTTTTCGATCGGCTAAAGAGAGGATTTGTGCTTGGTCTTCATTTAGAGATTGCGAAGGACCTCCAGTTCTATGAGTTTAAGACGGAACTGCAGATGCTGGAAAATCGAAGGTACACAAAAATGCTGGAGAAACTCAGTGGGTGCAGCAGCATCTATGGAGCGAAGGAAATAGGCAACGTTTCGGGCCGAAACGTTGCCTATTTCCTTTGCTCCATAGATGCTGCTGCACCCGCTGAGTTTCTCCAGCATTTTTGCGTACCTCCTGTTCTATGAGGTTGCTCCGCTTTGCGTTTATTTAAAACCAGATTTTCTTATCCACTCCCAAAACACGAAGAGTTGAAATTCATTCCTGCGCCCACAGATATTCAAAATTTGATTTAAAAAATATTTGTTCCTTATTAAAAATACATTTCCAGTGAGTGTATTTTCACGCTTCTCTCTCAGCAGGGTGCCACATTACTAATGCAACCTGCCCACCTCAATATGGCATCTGAAGAATTCAATAATTGCCTGGAAAAATGTTGCCTACATTGGCTGGGAGAATATTAAGGCAGAAACAGCAGTGCCTAAAGTAGCAAGCTAGTCAAATGCCTCTGCAATGCTGTTTTATCTATCTGAGACAGTCGTCTAGGGAAGAGAATTCTGTGCATTCATAACTCTTGAGATGGTGGTCGGGGTAGGGATGGATGGTGCGAGATCTGAAAGTGGAATTTTTTACCTTATAGGCAATCAACCCAAGGTGTGGCAGTCAATGGTAAAAGATAAGAGGTTTAGGTATTGGTATATTATTGTCATGTGTACCGAGGTGCAGTGAAAAGCTTTTGTATATGTGCTATCCAATTAAATCAGAGAAGACTATACGGGAGTACAATCATGCCATGCACAACAACAGGTAGAGCAAGGAGAAAAATACCAGAGGGCAGAATATAATTTTTGCAGCATTTATAGTGCTTCAGTTCCAGAGAAGAAGTCCAATGTTCCTAATGAGGTAGGTTGGAAGGATGTGCTGGCCCTGAAGAGAGTCCAGAGGAGGTTTACAAGAATAATCCCAGGAATTAGTGGGTTAACGTATGATGAGCGTTTGATGGCACTGGGTCTGTACTCGATGGAGTTTAGAAGAATGAGGGGGGGACCTCATTGAAACGTACAGAATAGTGAAAAGCTTGGATGTGGAGAGGATGTTTCTACTAGTGGGAGAGTCTAGGACCAGAGGTCATAGCTTCAGAGTTAAAGGACGTTCCTTTAGGAAGGACATGCAAAGGAATTGATTTAATCAGAGGGTGGTGAGTCTGTGGACTACCTTGTCACAGACGGCTGTGGAGGCCGGGTCAATGGATATTTTTAAAGCAGAGATAGATAAGATTCTTGATCAGTACGGGTGTCAGGGGTTATGGGGAGAAGCCAGGAGAATGGGGTTAGGTGGGAGAGATAGAACAGCCATGATTGAATGGCAGAGTAGACTTTATGGACCAAATGGGCTAATTCTGCTCCTATCACTTATGACCTAATGACCCTAACCTTTGGAAGGATTGTACAGTAATCTGACACTAGAGGGGAAGAAGCTGTCCCTGAGTCTGATGCTACGTGCTTTCAAACTTACGTATTTTCCGCCTGATGGGAGTGGGGAGAAGAAGGAATGACCGTGGTAAATAAAGGTCCTTGATTATGTTGGCTGCTTTCCTGAAACTGCAATGGAGTCAATGGTGAGGAGTCCTATCTGCTTGATGGATTTATTGTGTATATATGGTCTAGAGACACATTGATCTATAGACATGTTTATCTTCCGTTTTGTATTATGTTTACATATTCTGTTTGTGCTGCAGCAAGTAAGAATTTAATTGTCCTATCTGGGGCACATGACTATAAAACTCTCTTGACTTGACGGCCACAGCCACAATTCTCTACAATTTCTTGTGGTCTTGTGCAGAGCTGTTCCCAAACCAAGAATTGGAAAAAATATCCAGAGAGAAAGAGATTTAAAAAAAAAATGAAGATTGTTGATATGATCTGGAAAGTCAGTGGAACCAGATTCAATAACAGCGAATCCCCCTCCATCTGTGCTGTTTACACTCGATACACTTTCCTTTCCCGAGTTTAACAATTTGCAACTCATTGTCCTTTTGGCTCACACCTGCCTCCTCATTTCTGGCCTTTGTCCAACATTCTGCCGATCAAATACTTGCCTGTGTTCACCTATTGCCAGCCATGCACTGTCCTGCCCCTGCTCTCTCCCAGCTTTCTATCCCGCCTAACTTATAATCAGTATGAAGAAGGGTCCCGACCCGAAACGTTACCTATCCATGTTCTCCAGAGATGCTGCCTGACCCGCTGAGTTTCTCTAGCATTTTGTGTCATCTTTTCAATAAGAGTGAGCTGTGAGAATGATGCTAAACTGGATTATTTTTTTGAAAAGCTAGCAGGGAAACGATGGTCTGAGTGGCCTTCTCCTGTGCTCCAAGATCTCCCACCTCAAAGCAGCAGCCACGTGGCAGGGGGTACGACAAACATTAAGCAACGAGCAAATTACAGGCATGAAAGAAAAGATAAATTGCGCTCAGACTGCATGTTAAAACAAGCGAGCAATAAAAAAATAAAATGATCTCAAAAAGATGCCTTGTTTTGTCAATGGCAATTGATGAATAATTAAGAGAGAGAGGAGGCCTGACTATGGATTGGTCATTTCTTTACAGCTAAACGTTCTTTCCACTCTCACCTCTCAGCAATCAGCTGCAGGACCTATCTGTCTCACATGTAAAGGGCAGAAATATTTCGACTATCAAACAAGCTGTCATTTCGGAGAATTTTGCAGAAATTACCAGCTACATCAAACTGCATCAGTAATTTTGCTCTCAGCCGTCAAAGTTGTGGGCAAATAATGGAACTCCTGACACTCACCAGCTAAAGGATAAAAAGGCTTGTCTACTGGATTATCTTTAAACCCGTTTTAAAAAAAAATATATTTTTCCATCCCTCTATGAGCACATAATAAACCACACAAACAGACAGAACGATCCACCAGAGGCTGTCAACTCTGCAGGAACGGGCTGGAGTCTCCAGGAACTGAAGGTTAATCACTGGGTAAAACACAAAGTGCTGGAGGAACTCAGTGGGTCAGGTCATGCAGCGTCTGTGGAGGTGACGTTTTGGGCTGGGACCCTATATCGGTCTGATCTGAAGTCTCTAAATCTCTGGGTTACTGACACAAGCAAACCCATGCCACAGAACAAACATCGCAAGGGTAATGGAAAATTGTGTGCTGGAATTAAAAATATCATGCATACGGATTAAGAAGGGATTGTTTGACTGGCAGCCAAGAATCATTCAATCCCATAAGGAGACATTTTATTATTCGCTCATGAAATACGAGTATTGATGACAATTTTCTGGGAGCTATTTCCATGTAGACTGTAGCAAATAGGACATCAGTGAATCAGATGGGTTTTCACAACTATCTGTCCATTGGATAGAACACAGAATATAGACACAGGAACAGGCCCATCGGCCCGTGATGTCTGTGCTAAACGTGATGTCAAGATAGACTGTCATCTGCCTACACACGATTCATATTCCTCCATTCCCTCTTAAACATCACTATTGTATCTTCCTTCACCACCACTCTTGGCAGTGTGTTCCAGGCACCCACCACCCTCTTTCTGTAATGGGGCAACCTCAACTGACGCAATTCTCCAAAAGCAGCCTAATCAAAGTCCTATAAAGCTGCATCAGGACTTCACAACTCTTATACTCAATGGCCTGACCAATGAGAGTGAGCACACAAAAATGCTGGAGAAACTCAGCGGGTGCAGCAGCATCGATGGAGCGAAGGAGATAGGTAATGTTTCGGGCCGAAACCCTTCTTCAGACTGAGAGTGAGCATGCTTTGCCACGCTATCTCCTCGTGTTGCCACTTTCAGGGAGCTATGGATCTAAGATCTTTCTGCACATCAGTGCTGTTATGGGTGTTGCCATCAACCATACATGGTTACCATGGTTGAGACTTTCCTTTGAAACTCAAATTTATTTCACTAATCATGTATGAACCCGCGTCTCCAGATCAACAGGGAGGGAAGACAAAGCAAGGCAAAACAGATATGTTAGACAACCAACATTGGGCGTTGAAGGCGAAAGGGTGTATGCACAAACAGAGCTATAGGTTTAATCTCCAGACATCTTGGTACAGAGATATTCACTCACCTTAGATACTGACTAATGAGTAGACCGATTTAGTAAACTGATACATTCACTGTTTAAACAGTTCTGATGTTCTTTCCCTTTAAATCTCCCATCTTCTTAATGCTGAAACTTCCAACAGCGACATTGTTCATTGTTGGCTGTGACTCTATGATCAGCCTCTCAGCAGAGTTGGAAGATTTGATGTTGAAGTCCCATTCCAAAGACCAGAGCTAAAAATCCCACTGCCACTCCAAGGGAGAGCTGAACAATGAGAGGTGCCAACCTCTGTTTGAGACACCATCCACCCCTTTAGGAGTGCATGAAACATTGGTTTGAAGGTGAGTAGAGAATCTATTAGTCTATTTCTTTATGTTTGTCCTTTAGCCACCATCATTAACCCAGATTGACTGGTCCCGATTTCACGCCACCTATCTGATCCGAATGCCATGTTTCCTACATCACAATAATGACCAATCTTTCAAAGAAAACTTTCGTTCCTAACCTAAGTTCTGAGTTATTGTTAAGGTAGCTGACAGCCTTTTAGAACATTGAACAGCACAGCAGAGTACAGGAACAGGCCCTTCAGTCTACAATGTCCATGTCGAACATGATGCCAAGTTAAATTAGCCTCCTCTGCCTGTATGTAATCCATATTGTTCATTCCCTGCATTACCATGTACCTATCTAAAAGCCACTTAAATGCCACTATTGTGTCTTTTCCGAGGTGTTTTCAGAATGGTCCGAAAGTGGAGCTGGTTTTGCCAAAATCATTTTGAGGTTTAAGAAACGAGGGTCAAATGGACAAAATTCAGTGCGATGTGTCATGATGTCTGTAGTCACGGCACGGTGGCACAACGGTAGAGCTGCTGCCTTACAGCTCCAGAGTCCCGGGTTCAATCCTGACTACGTGTGTTGTCTGCGTGGAATTTGTACGGTCTCCTCGTGACTGCGTTTTCCCCGGGTGCTCTGGTTTCCTCCCACACTCCAAAGACGTACAAAGATGTCAATTGTTCCTAGTGTGTAGAATAGTGCTAGTGATCGCTGGTCGACATGGACTGGGTGGGCCGAAGGGCCTTTATCCACACTGTATCTCTAAACTAAACTGTGGAAACCTGTTGAACCAACAAATGGTCTGGCTGGCAATGTGAAGCACTTCTAGATATACAAGGCATTGCTGCAAATGGGTAAGTGGAATTGACTTCAATTAATGATAAAATTTGGAGATTTTTTCAATAATCCCCACCTCCCCACACCTGTAAGGTCATTGCTGCCTTCGAGGCATCCTGCAGGATATTTCAATCTAGCTGCTTCCCCAGGCAAACACACCCATTTCTACAACCCGAGCTGGTTGCTAAGCTCCATGCACTGTTGCCAAGAAAATTATGTCACACAAGTCCTTTCTTTAGCTCCCAACCACAATGAGCTCTGTAAAGAATGAAAGGAAGATCCTGCAGATTTTACATAATTAGCTGGTTGAAAAATCTTGTATTTATGCAAGAACAAAAGAAATCAGAGAAATAGGCCACAAAGTCCCTAGGGTTGTTCCGTTTTGAGTCCGATCAGGGCTAATCTATTGCAAGTATTTTCTGCTTGATGCCCAAGTTCCCAGATTCCCTTATTGTACACAATCTGTTAACATCTCTTGCTGTTCATCAACTATACATGTCTAGCCTTCTGAGGAAGAAAACTCCATTATTCACTTCTCTTTGAATGAAGATCATTTTTTTTTCCATCTCAGTCCTAAATAATCAACTATTTGCCCCAAGACTATGATGTCTTGTCTCACACTCCCAGCCAGTGTACCTCACTCTCAACAATCATCTTGTCAAGACCTTGGATATTTTATGCACTTCAAGAAGTACATCTCTCATTATCTAAATCTCATAGACGCCTCTCATTTTTTGATCCTCATTGGACAACCTTCTCTACCAAGGAGTCAATTTTGAGAATCTTTGTTGAATTACATCTATGATAAATTATATATTTTGGACATACATCATGCATTTTCTTCCAATTATTCCAAAGTTGCTTCTGGAGTTAGTATAAGTTCTCTGTTGGGTTAACGTGCTGTGGTCACATGCAGCAAGCAGCCAACTTGAATGCAGGTCGAGAGTCATAAACAGCAGTCATATCAAAGGCCAGGTCATGAATCTGTTTTGGTTGGGGTAGAATGGCAGCGAGGATATTAGAACAGTGAACTACTCCTTGTCCAGCCAAACTGGTGGAGCTGCTGCCTCACAGCGCCAGAGACCCAAGTTCAATCCAGATCTCAGCTGCATCTTCTCCTCGTGACCAAGTGGGTTTCCTGCCGGTGTTCCAGTTTCTAACCACATCCAAAATACTTGTGGGTCTGTAGGTTAGAAACATAGAAAATAGGTGCAGGAGTAGGCCATT